>NW_024729094.1:3097470-3112228 GCF_018991925.1 Homarus americanus
TCGAAAACCCACAAGTGGCGGAAGTAATTAGCATTGCAAAAGGAATTAAAATATTCACAAAAATCATTTGAACATTTTCTAAAAGCTATTTGAACAAGTTATAATCAAGATATCAAATTTTTGGTTAACAGATCCTTAGCAGCACATTCAGGAGTACTATCAGGGCTGTGTGGGTGGTCAAGATCGAGTCGGAGGAATTCGGCAATGAGTGGGGTATTAAGTGTGTCCAGACTCGGCTCAACTGAAAGCTATTCTGTTCCTAGAACAAATATATGAACTCAGGCATATTCATTGCAGTGATTCCACTGAATCCCATTAATTTTCTTAGAATTATTAAAATTTATTTCCATTTTATAAGCATTATTATGAATTTATTGCTTGCTTGGGCACAGTATAGCACTATAATTTGTAGACGATAGTCTCTTCTTTACCATTTGAAATTTTGAATTATATCAAATTTTGTTTTTAGATTGAAAACTGCACAGAGGCTCTGGCAAAACGATAGCTACAACCTGTTTTTGGTGAGATTAAGAGCAGAATTAATTTTAATAGCAATCACGTGGGTTTATCCATTTTCGTAATAAAAAGGTATTCATTTTCTTTAATGTACATAAATATATAACTTTACTTTAAAAGGGTGTAGGATCATCATTTAGATCACATCAGATTATGAGCTTAAACAAAATTCATATGCTGAGATCGAACTTTTTAGATATACATGTAAATAGTGTTTCTAGTTAATATCTTGAATTCTTAATAAATTTGTTTTTCTTTTTGATTGAAACTTTGAAAGTCAAGCCTATTGATAAGTTTTTCTTTGGCTATGATTTCTGTTATTATTGCTATTGCCGTTTGGGTTCCTCGACCTCTTCTAAAGCCGTGACCTTCACGGTTCAGTTCAAGTTTAGAAGCTCCAAAAAGTTGTTGGTAGCGAAAGGCAGAGCGGGGAAGATGAGATCTTCACGGCGAGGCTGGGGGGGTATTTATATGATCCTCCCGGATCGGGCTGAGGTGTGTGAAGTGAGCGGCGCTGCTGATTGGCTGAGGTGAAGGCGGTAACGGGCCAATCACCGGGCAGTCCGAAAGTGAGGCCCATCACATTCGGGACTCTCCGCTGATTGGCTGGTAAGCGGACGGCAAGTGACCAACCAGCAGTTGTAGGGGAGAGTATTCACCACAAGGCACCTGGGGCGAAAATATAATAATAATTATGGTTATAATAATAGACCATAAGTAAATACTGAAATTTAAAAAAGGTCAATAGTGAGTAGCGACATACTGTATGTATGTTGTGTTGTCAAAGGAAGAGAAACAATTGAGACCCTGCAATTGTGTGTAAATGAGGCAGAAAGTCAGATGAGCAACCTGGGACTTGGTCGTGATGCCATATACTGTGGGGTATGAAATTGTTTGGTTCACACTCAGGATGGGATGGAGAAAGGAAACTCACAATGTGCTCTCTATATACATGTTGTATTGGATGTACAATGCAGCTTGGTGCTGGGAAGGCAGCATGGTTACAAGCGTGATGTAGAGAGAGCTGGTTGGTGAGGACGCTCAGAGAAGGACAGCTTGTGGGTCGCCATGCTCGCCAGCGGGAGAGAGGACCGCCAGGCAGGCGGAGGTGTTGCTGGCTGGTTGGTGTAGGTAGAAGGAGAGACAGATCACCACGAGGTCAGGTCTTAAATAGCGGGGGTAGGCGTGGCTTAGCAGTTGACCCCCGCTCCGTGGTGTATGGCGGCGCTGGTTGACCTAGACCACGAGGCATACACTGGGGAATTGGTGGGGTCGGCTAGGCAGCGACAAACAGCGTTTGTAGGGGAGAATTCCACTACAATACTCCCCCTTCCCTCCAGGCTGTGTAGGAGACTTGTTGTCTGCAGAGTTGCATAGCACATGTGAGGCAGAACGGGCGGTGCGTGCCTCATGTGAGACAACGGCGATGGCGTGGATGAGCCGGTCGCTGGGGACAACTGTCTAGATACACAATATCTGTGGGAGTAGAGAGGGAGAATAAGGGTGTGTGGAGGCGATGAATTTTGTGCTTCCCTCACGGTAGGTACAGAGTCGTCAGATGCGCCTGCTGGGGTGTGTGGGCCTGGGTCAGGAGCAGGGGCTGCGTCAGCAGAAGCGGATGAGGGCTCGTGACAGCAGCTGGGTCCACGACAGCAGCAGGGTGCAGGACATTAGCAGGGAGTACCTGAGGGAGAAAAGAGGGGTGTGTGGGTCCGCACTCAGGAACAGAGGCCGCATCAGGGGCGGCAGGGGTTACTGCTGGGCCGGGGTCGGCGTCTGAGGCAGGACGGGTGTGCTGGGGTCGGTAGGACGTGGTGCTTGGGGGCAGGAAAAGGAGCTGGTGTCTGCTAGGAGAAACAGTGCTGCTCTAGGGTGTCTAACCTGCGGTGTAGAGACAGTAGCTGTAGAGCCGATGAAAGCTGCTTCTGTGTGGATAAGCCAGTCTTCCATGTTGCTTGAAGACTGGGAGCGTGATCAGTTTCTCCTCCATCCTGTGTGAGTGCGAATCTCCGGGAGTCACCATTTGTGGGGTATGAGATTGTTTGGTTCACACTCAGGATGGGATGGAGAAAGGAAACTCACAATGTGCTCTCTATATACATGTTGTATTGGATGTACAATGCAGCTTGGTGCTGGGAAGGCAGCATGGTTACAAGCGTGATGTAGAGAGAGCTGGTTGGTGAGGACGCTCAGAGAAGGACAGCTTGTGGGTCGCCATGCTCGCCAGCGGGAGAGAGGACCGCCAGGCAGGCGGAGGAGGTGTTGCTGGCTGGTTGGTGTAGGTAGAAGAGAGACAGATCACCACGAGGTCAGGTCTTAAATAGCGGGGGTAGGCGTGGCTTAGCAGTTGACCCCCGCTCCGTGGTGTATGGCGGCGCTGGTTGACCTAGACCACGAGGCATACACTGGGGAATTGGTGGGGTCGGCTAGGCAGCGACAAACAGCGTTTGTAGGGGAGAATTCCACTACAATACATTATGCTTCCAATATCTTCCCAGGCGGTAGTACCTCCCTGTTTGACTATCTACTGGGTGAGATTGGGAAGACAACGTAGCTAGGTAAGTTCTTTATTTATTTAGGTCAATTTGTATTTCCACCAAACACGGCTCTCGAGTTGAACAATGTGTTTTTCCGATGGTTTAGACTATTTTAAGACACTTTCTTCTATGACGTTTCCCTCGCAAATGTCTTAAATATACCTGGGGTCCCGGTTAGGAGGTTAGGTTAGGTAATTTTAGGTCATTTGGAAGGGACACTTTATCGAAGAAAAGTGTCTTAAAGTTGTCTTGACTCAAAAGACTAAACCATATAAAAACACTGCCTAATTCGAGAACCGTGGAGGCCTCCGATTGGCCCGCCATCTAGTGGCAAAGCTTCCTTAAGAAGGAAAACGATATCTTTATCTTTTAAGAATATACTATGATAGAAAATTCATTTTTAGCGAAAACTCCGATATTTATATAATGGACAATTTATTCGTTTAAGGACTGAGTAAAGAGATTATTTTGAGTTACTTATAAATATTTTATTCAATAAAAAAAATCGATTGTCATAAAGACCACAAGCACATTATTTTCTTGTGCTTCATATTCTGATTACATAAACGTGAATGGCATAAAGCATGCACATAACACATAATGATACCCATAGCAACTAGGTGCAGCATCAACTAAAGCATAACACTCGCCAATACACGTTCTTAAATACCTAAAGTAAAAACAAAACATTCATGGAAAACTTGCTCAGGACGATCACTATGACATAAACAAAAGCAAAACCAAACATGCAAAACACAAAATTCCTCATGACAATAAAAAACACATTATTAAAATCTAAGGCAAAAACAATCTCAGGACAGTCATAAAGTCTGTGCTCACTGTATTAGGAAAAACAATTCCATTTATGCAACACAGTAAACAGCATAAAATAGTTAATGGCATAATAATTTAACCTGCCTACCCTAATTTAGGTTCATTTCCCTTTTCCAAGTATACAATTAAAATTTGAGGGAAAAAAATAGGAAAACCATTACAGTAGTACAATATAATATTTGTTTTGGATACAATCTTGATACAAGCGATTTAGCACAAAATATGAGGCTAATGAGGGAGCATTACATTCTTTAATAACCAAATATTAGAAACAACCAGTTGATTCTCTGATATTGGTGAATAAATTTAAATGTTTTAACACATTTCATTTTACATTAATATCATTCATGTACCGTTTAATTGGAGAAATAAAAAAATTGTGTGGAATAACTAGAAAACAATATTTCAAATTCCCCTCAAGTGTATTATAACAATGAAATATGTAAAAAAAAAAATACATATCACTAGCTATTGCATTCACTTAATAATTTAAATAACAATGTAATAATGAGATAGAGAAACATTAGGTATATATTTACTGTTTACACCTCAACATTACATCTATAGACCAGACGACCACATGTGTTTGTTTACGTCTGTCTGATCAATATAGTGAATCAACAGTTTAAACTCTTATTCTCTATCTAAACATTATATATGACTGAAACTTATCATAGTGGCTTCTGATGATGACATAAATATTTGGAGAATATTAATATTTTATAACATTACCGAGAACATATATAATAGACACGTGGTTGGTAAGTGTTTGGTGTCCCTGTGAGGTGTGAGTTCTTGTTTAAACCTCATATGTGGCAGATAAGTGTTGTTTGTGCCTTCAAGTGTCTCTTTGATACTCGTTGTCTAGTTTTATCCTCCAGTCACAGTTTGAAAATATTATCAGTGTCTTATCAGCAGTGTTCTATTATTAGGAACTGTTTAATTACCAGGAACCGTTCAATTACCAGGAACAGTTCTTTTGGTTTTATTTCTAGTGTTAATCATTTGTGTTGCCCAAACCTCAGTGTATTTGTTCACACGGGCCAAGTCACTCCTGTTCTGTCCCTCAGTACGTTTGGTAACTCACTAAATAGACATCTTAATACAATGTCTAATCAGAATCAAGGGGAAGTAAGTTCTGTTTCAAGCAAGAAAGAGGAACTAAGTGTTGTAGCTTCTTCCAATGACGAGAATTCTGAGACACTTGTTGCAGAAAAACCATCTCCCAGTGCTGATAAACCTGAGAGTTTGTTAAATCAAGGAAGTGAGTCGAATGATAATGTGGTGACTGATGATACTGCAGTGGAGGTAAAGGAGAAAGTGGAGGATAAGAAAGAACCAGAAGATGTTGTAGAAAAAACTCCATGTGAAGCGGCCAGTGATAACCTCGAGTCACAGCCGGATAAATCTGAGGAAGTTCCGAAAAAATCCAAAAACCAGTTGAAGAGGGAGAGGAAGAAAGCATTATGGAATCTGCAGAAAGACGAATGGAAGGAAAGGAAGTGGCAGAAGAAACTGGCTAGAGAGAAACAGGAAATGGAGGAACTTAAGGTATGGATTGCCTTTATTTATTGGCCACGGTTAATCGCACAGGTAATATTTTAGATGTGCGACTTATGGGAAGGAGCCACTTTAGGGAAATTTTGTAAAGAAGAAAACTTCTCTTACCTCATGAACAGAAATAAATGGCTGGAGGAATTAAAACTTTCCTACTTTTTTATTTTCTAATGTTTTTCATCCTTCTATTTTTCTTTGGTGTGAGAGCTGTCAGGCAAGCTGTCATTACTTGTTTAAGTGCATATCAAGAGACAATAATGTTTCAAAAACCTTAACCCCTGAGCTGAATAAAATTGTCTGATGTTAGCCAAATAAAATATTAAAAGTAGTGTTCCCGTAGTTAACAGGGTTAATGGTTCTGTTAAATAAACAAAATGAAAAAACGGAATTAGCTCTTTATTTTATTTATAAAATAATGATAATATTAATAACAACATTACAGTATTAATATATTCTGTACAATACCAAATATAACAACGATTTATGGCAGCTTTTGTACTGTTAGTTCGGCCATGTAAATGATTTATTGTAGATAAGATACAACAGCCAGACCTTGCTACCTCACCTGATCAAACTTCCTGGCATTGAAAGGTTCTATTTTGTTACCTATTTTAGGTTAGTAAGTGGATATTTTGCTGTGACCAGCTAAATTCCAACTGACGCTATTTTACCGTGAGTACGCTCTGATTGGCTAAGTTCTTTCCGGCTAGGAAATTAGGTGAGGTTATTTAGGTTTCTTTGGCTGGTTAGGTCAGGTTCTAGTAAATTGTGCCTCTTTTATAATGATAAGTTTCAATGCACAACAGAAATATGGTTAGGTGTGTTGTCTATAGCTACACAGTGATTGACTCACGGCAAAATTAATTCCAAATGTCGCCAGAGTCGTGGTCAAATACATTTCTCATGTTGTTTGCCGGTAATGGATTTAGCCAGTCAGAACGAACTCACGGTAAAATAGCGTTAGTAGGAACTTAGGCAGTCATGGCAAAATTGCCACTGTCTTTAGGTTGCATTAAATATTGTAGGTTGATTAAGATCATGTTTTTTAACATATTGTCAACAGAAGGAGGAAGGCGAGCATTATGGTCCAACATAGTGGTCCAAGTGTCATGCACCATATTCACACTTAACATAAAACAAGGATGAACAAAAAGGAGGAAAGTTGTAATTCCTTTAGCTGTGTCTTTCTATAAGCCTAACATCTAAAGTACCGGTACATATAGAGTAATACAGTACTGTACTGTATTTCCATTTATGGTTTTAAAATAATATACAGTATACCGTATTTGACAAAAGGTCTGGGTGTGTGTGAAGTATGATACAGTATATCTTCAAAAGTAGCTTTATTTTTGTTCTAGTAGTACTGGTACTTTCTTTTAGTTTTGCATGTAGACCAATTATTTTTGACTAGTTTCGTATTTAAGATGATTTCTCCCTTATGTTGACAGAACTGTGTACAGGTTTTAGGTACTGTACTGTAATAGTATCCATCCAACACTTCCTCCTGATGCTTTATTGTGCTTGATCTCTTGATTAACATACAAATACTTACCAGCGACTTCGCCCTATACTTAATTATATACAGGATATGAACCAACCGAACCAAGCCTAACCTAACCCAATAATGATGTACCATAATTTATTTAGGTTTGGATAAGTAGGTTAGGTTGGTTAATTTTATGTTGTATAAATCATTATACTGTAATGTAACAGTTACTGGAAGTGTTGGTATGTATGGATCGGTTGCTGGAAGCATCTGTATGTAGCCTTTGGTGAATTAAAACCAACAATCACGGAATTGTGTTAGATTTTAGTAGGGATGGACAACTGAGTTTGCTCCTGCTGTTACCAGTACCATATACAGTGGTCCCTCGGTTAACGAGCGCCTTGGTTAACGAGATTTTGGTTAACGAGTTACCTTCCATAAGATTCTTAATCTCGGTTAACGAGCAATCCCTCGATTAACGAGTTTCTTACGAGCCGACCTCAACATGTTTTCGCTTGCATTTGGCGGTCCACCAGGTGTAGTATTAGTCCGCCAATATAGTAATCGGTTCTAGGGCTTATATTCCTTACCATTTTAGTAAATATCATGAAGTTTACAGTATTCAATAATTTTAAAAGTTTATTATTAATTTTTTTAGTAATTTTAACAATTATTGAACATAATTGAAGGTAAAGAAACTAGTTTGCTGGCGTGCCATCCAGCCTGGCAACACCAAACAGGCATTAGTCTCGCTCTTTTCAGTGGAGGTAATATCTTGCTTGAGACTTTCTTCATCTAAACACTTTTTTTCTGTGTTTCCAAGCAAATTATTGGTCATTTTGACATTTATTTTGCATATTGACAATATATAATGCAGTGCAGTGTTGATTTAAAGAAAATAATCTTGAATTACACCAAAAGAACTGAAATTTTATGGGTGAAATGGCGCTATGGGGTGACTTTTCTTCCACCCCAATGCCTTCTCTTCTCCCTTCTCCTCCACCCCCTTTCTAATTCCCATCATCATCATCATCATCATCATCATCATCATCATCATCATCATCATCCAGGAGCCTTCTATATACACACCTCAAAGTAAGTGTACTTTTCTACCCTTTTTGTTGAATTTAAGCAATTTTTGGTGAGCTGGAACCAATTACCCAAAAACCCATTAAAACAATGGTTTCGGTTAACGAGTAACCTTCTAGAACGGATTGTGCTTGTCAACCGAGGGACCACTGTATCAGAATTAGTTCAGTGATGATTTGTTTTAATTTTCCGCAGCATTTAGAAAAGAAATTGTCTAAAAAAAAAATTTAGGTTCCCCTACTTATACTAGCAATCATCTCTTATGAATAACATTTTTTTTTTTTTTTAGAATAGCCCACCCGGGCACAGGTCATCGACCCACAATGGGTCCTGGGGGAAATAAGTGTAAAATAAAAAATAAAAAAGAAAAGATTAGACTATATTAGTCTACACCAAAAAGATGCCGGAAAACCAGCATTCCACAGTTTGGCTGTGTGAGAAAAGAAGGCTATGCTTTAACGGATTATTCTAGTGTGACCGACATCCACAGAGAAACGGTGGGCACCGCGGGCAAGAGGAGTGTTACGAGTCCATAGCCTTGCTGGTGGTACACAGGATGCCAAATCCACCGAACATTGTCCGTTAAAGTACCTGTAAAAGAGAAAGAGTGAAGCAACATTGTGGTGAAGAGAAAGGGGAGAAAGATTATCAACTAAAGGAGGAGAGTTAATAAGACGAAATGCCTTTGATTCCACCCTATCTAACAGTTGGACAGAAGAAGAGCCACCCCAGATATGAGAGCAGTACTCCAAGTTAGGACGAATGAATCCCTTATATACTTGAAGCAACTGCTCAGGAGTGAAGTAGCTACGGCATCTGTACAGCATTCCCAGCTTTCGGGAGGCAGCTTTAACAATGCTGAGGATGTGTGGCTTCCTTTACATATTAGAGGAAATGGTGAGGCCTAGCATATCTATTTTAGAATTTGGCAGAATGATAGCATCCTGAAATGTAATTGGTGGGAGAGCATCTAATTTGGAAAGTGTAATGGGTAAATACTGAGTTTTATTACTATTGAATTTAACCAAGTTTCTACCACCCCATTCGGGGATGCTGCACAGATCCGCACTGATAGATGTAATAATATCAGCTCTAGAAACAAATCTAGTTTGATAATTACAGGGAAGGGAAAAATGTGAAGAAGAGTGAAGAGTAGAACCATCAGCGTAAGAATGGATAGAATTAGTCGTAGTGTGAAGTAAATCACTGATAAAAAGAAGGAAGAGAGTAGGTGAAAGAATAGAACCCTGTGGGACACCACTATTGGTAGAGAAAGAGCGAGAGATCGATCCCTCAACAACAACTGCCATGGATCGGTTCTCAAGGAAGCTAGAGATTAGAAAATAAAGTGAGGGAGAGCAAACATAAGAGGGAAGTTTAGAAAGCAAAGACTTGTGCCATACCCTGTCAAATGCTTTGGGGATGTCGAGGGACATGACGAAAGTTTCCCCATAATCCCTGAGAGAGGATGACCAAAGATGGGTGCAGTAGGAGAGCAGATTACCAGTAGATCTCGCCTGGCGAAAGCCACACTGATGATCCAACAAAAGAGAATGGAGTTCAAGGTGACGGAGAAAATGATAGTTTAAGATAGTTTCGAAAATCTTAGAGAGGGATGAAGTTAGGGCAATGGGGTGATAGTTAGAGGGATTGGGATGGTCACCCTTCTTCGGGATGGGCTGAACCGAAGCAGGCTTCCAAGAAGAAGGAAAGGTTTGGTTTTTGAGGCAAAGGTGAAAGAGGCGAACAAGCACAGGGGACAGAACTTCAGCACACTCCCTCAGAACACTAGGGGGTATTCCGTCTGGTCCATGCGCCTTACTCACATCCAACCAGGATAACACACCAGCAACCCTACGAGTGAAGAGTATAGGAAAGTGCATAGGTTTAGCAGGAGTTGGAGGGATAGAGTTGGAATCGTCTAAGGTGGAGTTAGAGGAGAATAAGGTGTCAAAGAGATTAACTTTATCAGCGGAAGAGTTGGCTATAGAGTTATCAGGTCGGAAGAGACGAGGAAAAGAGGGAGTGCAGAAGTTGTTACAGATGTTTTGGGTTAAAGACCAGAAGGATTTACTAGAAGAAGAGTTAGTCAGGACAGCGATCTTTCTTTTTATAAAATTCTGCTTGGCCCTATGAAGAATAGCCGTACAATGATTGCTAGAAGTAATGAAAGAGGTGTGGGTAATAGGAGAAGGAGATAGTTTCATAACTTGATGTGCCCTATCTCTCTCCCTAAAGGCAAGAGAACAGGAGCGATCAAACCATGATTGTAAAGTGAAAGGTTTGGTAGAAGATGGGATAAATGAACTCATACCACCCTGTATAACCCCAGCAATGCTGGTAGTACATACCGAGGCATCCCGAGTGGAAAAGCAACATTCATCCCAATGAAAGTCAGAGAAGAATTCTCACAAGGTTTGCCAGTTTGTCCTCCGATGGTGCCACAATTGACATTTAGAAGGGGGTGGGGAGGTGGTCGTGCCCAGTTTGATTTAATAGAAATAAGGTTGTGATTAGAAAACCCTAAGAGGGCAGAAATTGAGTATGAATAGTGTGAGGGGTTAGAAGTAAAATAAAGATCAAGAATGTTAGTAAGTTGATCGTGTCGATCAGGAACGCGTGTAGGGTGTTTAATTATTTGTTCCAGATCGTTAAGTAAGGAAATAGAGAATGCCTCAGCTCCACCTGGGTTATCCCTTGCAGAGCCAAGTCACTCTCTGTGATGTACATTGAAATCCCCTAGGTAGAGGATCTCGGTGTTGGGGTGTGTGGATAGCAATGACTCATGGCAAGAAGTCAAATACTCAAAGAGTTCTAAGTAGTTGGTAGAGTTGGGAGAACAGTATATGAAACAAAGGAAAATAGTCATAGTTGGTAGAGATATTTTGAGCCAGATGACATCATAAAGAGAAGACTTAAGTTCTGTGAGTCGAGCTATGGATGTACATGTTTTGCAGCAGGAGCATACACCTCCCTTAGAATGGAAAGAGATATAAAGGTTGTAGTTGGAAACTTGACAAGGTTTGGGTGAAGCTGCTTTGGTCAGTTGAAGTTCAGACAAAAGTAAGAGGTCGGGGGAAGAGGCTAAGAGATGGTGCTCCACAGAGGGAAAATTGGATCTCAGGCCGTGAATGTTCGAAAAATGAAGTGTGAACAAAGCCTATCCTCCAGCAACCGCGGTGACGTCAGTTGAGGCCCCAGTAGTTTGAGGACGATCAGGTCGGCCCTGGGGTTCACAACCTTCCCGACCAGTGGGACCCATCCGAGAAGGCCCCGCTTCAATATTATTGTCAACTGACATCATAGGAACAGATCAAGAGTGAGTACGATTATATAAGTTGTGTTGTCAATAGTAAGAGAGACAATTGAGACCCTGCATTTGTGTGTAAATGAGGCAGAAAGTCAGATCAGCAACCTGGGACTTGGTCACATATAGCAGCAGGGTCTACCATTAGACAACACATTATGCTTCCAATATTTTCCATGTGGTAGTTCCTCCCCGTTTGGTAGCTATTAGTTTTCAAATAGGCATCCAGCTGCCACAAGGTTCTCACATCAAATTTTCTTCGCTATTTAAACAAATATACGAACATTTGAAAACTTCTCATGATCTAAAATAACGATGAACAGTTTATTCTTCTAAAAATTTTACCTTTGGTTTGTTTAATATTTATCCTGACAGTGATACAGACGAAGTCAGATCCACCAATCTCACTCACCCTTACATACAGCCTTTCTTTACCAAGTATTGCCAGGTAAAATTGCTAGCACGAGACCCAGGGTGGGGTCGGTGCGTGTTTGGCTGACTGTACATTAGGATTCTGGAGCCTTAAAGAATTTCCTTTATGGCTCTGAAATCTTGTAGAATCTAGAACCTTACCTACATCCATTAACATTTTAAATAAAAGCAACTGGATTTACTGAAACTATATCATAAATGTTATTAGTTAATTTGAAATATGCTGGCTGTTGTTTTGAACAGTTGTGCCGCACTGCTGATATGGATGTCCAAATAACGGATTCCGTCTGAGTAATGACTTCGCTGTGGCTTTATTAGTCTGGTACTCATAGTTTTTCTTTACTGTACAGTACAGTACATTGAAAAATGAGGGAATTGGCTGCTGATGAAGACAGTGTAGTTATACTGATGCTTTTTTTGTAAAAGGAATTTGATAAAGATTTGTTGGTAATGGGACACATTGATCCAAACCACCTGTTGGGGTCTCGTCTCATGTACATTGCCATCGTCAGAGCTGGCATAGATTATGCCTCCCCTGTCCTTGTAGTTGCCTCCCAGTGCGAGAAACAAAGCATAGAGAAAATCCAAAACAGAGCGATGAGACTCATCCTCGGCTGCCCTATGACCACCAGAATAGAAGTCATGCAGAGCGAACTAATCCTGATTCCCGTCTGCGATCGAATTACTGCTCTCAATGCCATCCTTGGTGTTAAACTTCTTCGCAGTGAGCAACCGACTCCCCTTGTCGCGCTCACTGAACTCACATCTTAACACCCTCCTGCGCCAGCCTGTCCCAATTACTTTCCCCCCTCCCTCTCAACTCTGGCCCGTCCACACTGCTGCTGACATCCTGCGTTATCACCTCTACACCTCCTCGACCTCTCTCCCTCCCGAGTACACTCATCCGCCTCTACCGCCGTGGACTTTCCCGTGTGTTGATGTTGTCGTCCACACCTTCCCTGGTCGTAAATCCACCCAACTGAGGTATATGCTCAAACTTAACTGCCTTGAGCAGATTAATGATGTCGCTTCCTCTCTAAAGACCTCCCACCCTCCTATCCTCGTCTACTGTGATGGGTCTGTTACCACGCTGGGCAGCGCTGGGGCAGCTGCGTGGATTCCTGAGCACCAGGCCTGCAGGAAAATCAGGGTCCACGACTGTCCCTCCTCCACTGATGCTGAGAGCATAGCCATCCTCGCGGGCATTCATGAGGGGGCGACCTATGCTCGCACTGAACGCCGGAACCTCCTTATAATGAGTGACAGCACTTCTGCGCTAGCGAGGCTCAAATTACCCTCCCCCTCCTCCCCTGCCACCCAACACACCCTAGCCGCCGTTGCCGGGCTAGAACAAACTGATGACATCCGTGTCAAGTTTATTTGGATCCCGTCACATATAGGAATAACTGCCTGTGACACTGTTGATCGCTTGCCAAAGAAGCACAAGAAGAAGATACTGAAGCCACTCGCCTCTCCCTGAATCTTCTCAAATCTCGCATACGCGCCACACAACGAGAGGCATTCAACGAAAATTGGACACACCTGAACAACGGGTAGCGTCACACTAAGACGCTGTAACCGTGACGCACAACCGCCACTACAAAGAATATCAATCCCTGACTCGATCTCAACAGCTTATATACATGAGACTACGCCTAGGTACAGGTACCTATGGAGTACATTGGCAACCCTGAGCTCACAGGACTGTTTGTAAACTTTGTGGCCAACCCGACTCTCACACCCCTCACTTGCCCTATGACCTCCTCCTATAGGTCCCCAGCCGTTACCAACACCTCTTCCCTCCCAGACCAGATATCCCTCCTCCTAGTCACAGGCCTGGCATTTGACATTATTAGGGACCTGCCACTTTTGCCATAAACAGATAAAATGTACGGAACTTTCCCACACTCATCATTCTCTCACTTTATGTAACCTGACAGAACCTATGACCCTTCAGGCTTTTACGCCCTTAATGTGCGAGCATAAAAGGACAAGTATGAACTTTTCATACTTCCATGTTGGGCGCTATAAACGCTTCTATGCGCTTCACCTTGCACAGGATGTAAGGGGTGCCCACAACCACTGGGCAAATCTGAAAAATCTGATTGATCCAAACAACTGGCTATACCTGTACATTATTTGCAAAAGTGTGAGTACTGTACTGTAGAGATATTTATGTTACTGGTGAAGGCTCATTTTGCTGACACCACAGAGACTGGAACAGACACACACACACACACATAGTCTTTGTATAAGTTTCAATTTATTATTTAATGTGTTGTCTCTTGGTGTAACTCAGGTCACCATTCAGTTGTCATTATTAGGTTAATTAAAGTGACCAAAGCTCCCCAATATAATCTAATAATTACATGACTTTCTGAGATTCTCATTGAGATTTTCAGTACTGCAAGTTTTGATTCTTAGCCAAAGGAAAGGAATTATTATCTGCAAAATGTGGAACTTTAAAAAAATGCACATCAGAGGAATTGGACTTTAAGTAACACTGAGGTTATGGCCATGACTTTTCCAGTTTTGACACATAAATTCATTCCTAATAGTAAGCATTTAATAATCATTCTATATGCAGTATATATAGAGTACGGTACCTTAGTCAATTGTTACAATTTAACTAAACTTGCTTACATGTACAGGGTTTCGTTATGCTGATATGCAGCATAAAATAATTCCTCATACAGTATTGGGATAAATAGTACTGTACTGTACAACCACTATATGAACACTGTATGTCTGTTGAAATTCCTCTAAAACTACCTGCATGGGTCAAAGGATAGCTTCCGTCATCAAGTTTGTACGGTAACATTCTTATGAAATCACAAGGAAATTAGTTAATGACATGTAATCAAAGTGTGTCAACATTACAGTTCTTATACATGAATGTTTAGGTACAGTACTGTACTATACAAAGCATTTCTCTGAAGATAATTTAATAAGCCCTAAAATCTTGGATCATATGAATGTCCAAATAATTGGCATATACCT
>NW_024729095.1:0-10489 GCF_018991925.1 Homarus americanus
TAAAGGGGACTTACCTCAGGAGTCTCCACAACCAGGCGTCGGTAAAGGGGACTTTCCTCAATAGTCTCCACAACCAAGCGTCGGAAAAAGTGACTTATCTTTGTAGTCTCCACACCCAAGCGTTGGTAAAGGGGACGTACCTCACTAGCCTCCACAACCTAGCGTCGGCAAAGGAGACTTACCTCACTAGTCTCCACAACCAGGCATCGGTAAAGGCGACTTACCTCAGGAGTCTCCACAACCAGGCGTCGGTAAAGGTGACTTTCCTCAGTAGTTTAGACATCCAAGCGTCGGTAAAGGAGACTTACCTCACTCGTCTCCACAACCAGGCGTCGGTAATGGAGACTTACCTCACTAGTCTTCAAACCCAAGTGTCGGAAAAGGGGACTTTCCTCACTGGTCTCCACAACCAAGCGTCGGTAAAGGAGACTTACGTCACTAGTCTCCACAACCAAGCTTCGGTATAGGAGAGTTACCTCACTAGTCTCCACATCCAAAAGTCAGTAAAGGGGACTTACCTCACTAGTCTCCACATCCAAGCGTCGGTAAAGGAAACTTACCTCAGGAGTCTCCACAACCCAGCGTCGGTAAAGGGGACGTACCTCGGTAGTCTCCACAACCAGGCGTCGGAAAAGGGGACTTTCCTCAGTAGTCAAGACAACCAGGCGTCGGTAAAGGGGACTTACCTCAGTAATCTCCACAACCAGGCGTCGGTAAAGGGGCTTACCTCACTAGTCTCCACAACCAGGCGTCGTGGGAAACTTACCTCAGGAGTCTCCACAACCAGGCGTCGGTAAGGTGACTTACCTCAGCAGTTTAGACATCCAAGCATCGGTAAAGGAGATTTACCTCAATAGTCTCCACACCCAAGCGTCGGTATAGGAGACTTACCTCACTAGTCTCCACAACCAAGAGTCGGTAAAGGCGACTTACCTCAGGAGTCTCCACAACCAAACGTCGGTAAAGGAGACTTACCTCAGGAGTCTCCAAAACCAAGCGTCGGTAAAGGGGACTTACCTCACTAGTCTCCACAACCAAGCGTCGGTAAAAGGGACTTATCTTAGTAGTGCCACAACCAAGCGTCGGTAAAAGGGACTTGCCTCACTTATCTACACAACCAAGCGTCGGTAAAGGAGACTTACCTCAGTAGTCTAGACAACCAGCCGTCGGAAAAATGGACTTAACTCGGGAGTCTCCACAACCAAGCGTCGGTAAAAAGGACTTATCTTAGTAGTCTCCACAACCAAGCGTCGGTAAAAGAGACTTACCTCAGGTCTCCTGACAGGCGTCGGTAAAGGTGACTTTACCTCACTAGTCTACAACCAGGCGTCGTGGGAGACTTACCTCAGGAGTCTCCACATCAGGCTTCGGTAAAGGTGACTAACCTCAGTAGTTTGGACATCCAAGCGTCGGTAAAGGAGACTTACCTCACTAGTCTCCACAACCAGGCGTCAGTAAAGGGGACTTACCTCAGGAGTCTCCACATCCAAGCGACGGTAAAGGGGACTTACCTCAGTTGCATCCACAAACAGGCGTCGGTAAAGGAGACTTACCTCAGGAGTCTCCACAACCAGGCGTCGGTAAAGGTGACTTACCTTAGTAGTCTCCACAACCAGGCGTCGGTAAAGGAGACTTACCTCAGGAGTCTCCACAACCAGGCTTCGATAAAGGTGACTAACCTCAGTAGTTTAGACATCCAAGCGTTGGTAAAGGAGACTTACCTCACTTGTCTCCACAGCCAGGCGTCAGTATAGGGGACTTACCTAAGGAGCCTCCACATCCTAGAGACGGTAAAGGGGACTTACCTCATTAGTCTCCACATCCAGGCGTCTGTAAAGGGGACTTACCTCAGTAGTCTCCAAAACCAAGCGTCGGTAAAGGAGACTTACCTCACAAGTCTCCACAACCAAGCGTCGGTAAAGGGGACTTACCTCACTTGTCTCCACAACCAGGCAACGGTAAAAGAGATTTACCTCAGGAGCCTCCACAACCAAGCGTCGGTATAGTGGACTTACCTCACTAGTCTCCACAATCAAGCGTCGGTAAAAGAGATTTTCCTCAGTAGCCTCCACAACCAAGCGTCGGTAGAGGAGACTTACCTCAGGAGTCTCCACAACCAAACGTCGGTAAAGAGGACATACCTCACTAGTCTTCACAACCAAGCGTCGGTAAAAGTGACTTATCTTAGTAGTCTCCACAACCAAGCGTCGGTAAAGGGGACTTGCCTCACTTGTCTCCACAACCAAGAATCGGTAAAGGGGACTTAACTGAGGAGTTTCCGTATCTAAGCGACGGTAAAGGGGACTTACCTCAGGAGTCTCCCCAACCAAGTGTCGGTAAAGGGGATTTACCTCAGTAGTCTGCACAACCAGGCGTCGGAAAAAGAGATTTACCTCAGGAGCCTCCACAACAAAGTGTCGGTAAAGTGGACTTACTTCACTAGTCTCCACATCCAAGCGTCGGTAAAGGAGACTTACCTCAGTTGTCTCCACAATCAGGCGTCGGAAAAGGGGACTTACCTCAGGAGTCTCCA
The DNA here is from genome assembly GCF_018991925.1 of Homarus americanus. NCBI lineage: Eukaryota > Metazoa > Arthropoda > Malacostraca > Decapoda > Nephropidae > Homarus > Homarus americanus. The sequence continues at coordinate 2,534 of NW_024729095.1, forward strand.
CAACTAATCCCAGGTAAAGGAGACTTACATCAGTAGTCTCCACAACCAAGCATAGGCAAGTGGGACTTACGTCACTAGTCTCCACAACCAAGCGTCGGTAAAGGGGACTTACCTTAGTAGTCTCCACAACCAAGCGTCAGGAAGGAATTTACACACACACCTCAGTAATCTCCACAACCAGGCGTCGGTAAAGGGGCTTACCTCACTAGTCTCCACAACCAGGCGTCGGTAAAGGAAACTTACCTCAGGAGTCTCCACAACCAAGCATCGGGAAAGGAGATTTACCTCAGGAGTCTTCACAACCAAGTGTCGGTAAAGGGGACTTACCTCACTAGCCTCCACAACCAAGTGTCGGGAAAGGAGATTTGCCTCAGGAGTCTCCACAACCAGGCGTCGGTAAAGGTGACTTGCCTCATTAGTTTAGACATCCAAGCGTCGGTAAAGGAGACTTACCACAATAGTCTCCACAACCAAGCTTCGGTATAGGAGACTTACCTCAGGAGTCTCCACAACCAGGCGTCGGTAAAGGTGACTTACCTCACTAGTCTCCACACCCAGGCGCCGGTAAAGGAGACTTACCTCAGGATTCTCCACATCAGGCTTCGGTAAAGGTGACTAACCTCAGTAGTTTAGACATCCAAGCGTCGGTAAAGGAGACTTACCTCACTAGTCTCCACAACCAGGCATCAGTAAAGGGGGCTTACCTCAGGAGTCTCCACATCCAAGCGACGGTAAAGGGGACTTACCTCAGGAGTCTCCACATCCAGGCGTCGGTAAAGGAGACTTACCTCAGTTGTCTCCACAACCAGGCGTCGGTAAAGGGAACTTATCTCGGTAGTCTCCACAACCAAGCGTCGGTAAAAGGGACTTATCTTAGTAGTCTCCACAACCAAGCGTCGGTAAAGGAGACTTACCTCAGGAGTCTCCACATCCAGGCGTCGGTAAAGGTGACTTACCTTAGTAGTCTCCACAACCAGGCGTCGGTAAAGGAGACTTACCTCAGGAGTCTCCACAACCAGGCTTCGATAAAGGTGACTAACCTCAGTAGTTTAGACATCCAAGCGTCGGTAAAGGAGACTTACCTCACTAGCCTCCACAGCCAGGCGTCAGTATAGGGGACTTACCTAAGGAGCCTCCACATCCTAGAGACGGTAAAGGGGACTTACCTCATTAGTCTCCACATCCAGGCGTCGGTAAAGGGGACTTACCTCAGTAGTCTCCAAAACCAAGTGTCGGTAATGGGGACTTACCTCACAAGTCTCCACAACCAAGCGTCGGTAAAGGGGACTTACCTCACTAGTCTCCACAACCAGGCGACGGTAAAAGAGATTTACCTCAGGAGCCTCCACAACCAAGCGTCGGTATAGTGGACTTACCTCACTAGTCTCCACAATCAAGCGTCGGTAAAAGAGATTTTCCTCAGTAGCCTCCACAACCAAGCGTCGGTAGAGGAGACTTACCTCAGGAGTCTCCACAACCAAACGTCGGTAAAGAGGACATACCTCACTAGTCTTCACAACCAAGCGTCGGTAAAAGTGACTTATCTTAGTAGTCTCCACAACCAAGCGTTGGTAAAGGGGACTTGCCTCACTTGTCTCCACAACCAAGAATCGGTAAAGGGGACTTAACTGAGGAGTTTCCGTATCTAAGCGTCGGAAAAGGGGACTTACCTCAGATGTCTCCACAACTAATCGTAGGTAAAGGAGACTTACATCAGTAGTCTCCACAACCAAGCGTAGGCAAGTGGGACTTACCTCACTAGTCTCCACAACCAAGCGTCGGTAAAGGGGACTTACCTTAGTAGTCTCCACAACCAAGCGTCGGGAAAGGAGATTTACCTCAGGAGTCTCCACAACCAAGTGTCGGTAAAGGGGACTTACCTCTGGAGTCTCCACAACCAAGCATCGGGAAAGGAGATTTACCTCAGGAGTCTCCACAACCAAGTGTCGATAAAGGGGACTTACCTCACTAGCCTCCACAACCAAGCGTCGGTAAAGGGGACTTACCTTAGTAGTCTCCACAACCAAGCGTCGGGAAAGGAGATTTACCTCAGGAGTCTCCACAACCATGCGTCGGTAAAGGGGACTTACCTCAGGAGTCTCCACAACCAGGCGTCGGTAAAGGTGACTTACCTCATTAGTTTAGACATCCAAGCGTCGGTAAAGGAGACTTACCACAATAGTCTCCACAACCAAGCTTCGGTAAAAGGGACTTATCATAGTAGTCTCCACATCCAAGAGTTGGTAAAGGGGACTTACCTCACTAGTCTCCACAACCAAGCGTCGGTAAAAGAGACTTAACTCAGGAGTCTCCACAACCAAGCGTCGTTAAAGGCGACTTCCCTCAGGAGTCTCCTCAACCAAGCGTCGGTAATGGAGACTTACCTCAGTAATCTCCACAACCAGGCGTCAGTAAACGGGACTTACCTCTGGAGTCTCCACAACCAAGCATCGGGAAAGGAGATTTACCTCAGGAGTCTCCACATCCAAGTGTCGGTAAAAGGGACTTACCTCACTAGCCTCCACAACAGAGCGTCGGTAAAGGGGACTTACCTTAGTAGTCTCCACAACCAAGCGTCGGGAAAGGAGATTTACCTCAGGAGTCTCCACAACCATGCGTCGGTAAAGGGGACTTACCTCAGGAGTCTCCACAACCAGGCGTCGGTAAAGGTGACTAACCTCATTAGTTTAGACATCCAAGCGTCGGTAAAGGAGACTTACCACAATAGTCTCCACAACCAAGCTTCGGTATTGGAGACTTACCTCACTAGTCTCCACAACCAAGCGTCGGAAAAAGCGACTTATCTTAGTAGTCTCCACAACCAAGCGTTGGTAAAGGGGACTTACCTCACTAGTCTCCACAACCAAGCGTTGGTAAAGGAGAATTACCTCACTAGTCTCCACAACCAGGAGTCGGTAAAGGAGATTTACATCAGGAGTCTCCGCAACCAGGCGTCGGTAAAGGTGACTTACCTCATTAGTTTAGACATCCAAGCGTCGGTAAAGGAGACTTACCTCAATAGTCTCCACAACCAAGCTTCGGTATAGGAGAGTTACCTCACTAGTCTCCACATCCAAGCGCCGGTAAAGGAAACTTACCTCAGGAGTCTCCACAACCCAGCGTCGGTAAAGGGGACGTACCTCGGTAGTCTCCACAACCAGGCGTCGGCAAAGGGGACTTTCCTCAGTAGTCAAGACAAACAGGCGTCGGTAAAGGGGACTTACCTAAGTAGTCTGAACAACCAGGCGTCGGTAAAGGGTACTTACCTCACTAGTCTCCACAACCAGGCGTCGGTAAAGGACACTTACCTCAGGAGTCTCCACAACCAGGCGTCGGTAAAGGTGACTTACCTCAGCAGTTTAGACATCCAAGCATCGGTAAAGGAGACTTACCTCAGTCGTCTCCAAAACCAAGTGTCGGAAAGGGGGACTTTCCTCACTGGTCTCCCTGGCAACGTTTGGGGACTTTCCGCTGGTATACTTTAGCGTCGTAAGGGACTTGCCTCAAAGTCTCCCACAGCCAAGACGGATCTTTGAGGACTTGCTTCTTAAAATTCTCCACAGCCAGCGTGGTAGACTTACCCTCAATTAACCGAAACAACATGGTAAGGACTTTCCTGTGCTAAATGGTGGGGTTTCACTAGTCTACACGGCAAAAATGGTAAATAAGTTTGAGCAATGAGGAAAATGGAAACAGGGTTTGGTGTGACCTGGCAAAATTTTCACTGATTCTACAGCGTATTGGTAGGACTTTCTAGTGAATTCTGGGCCAACGTCGGAAAAGGACTTACCTCAGTAGTCTCCACTACCTAGCGTCGGTAAAGTGGACTTACCTCAGGAGTCTCCACAACCAGGCGTCGGTAAAGGGGACTTACCTCAATAGTCTAGACATCCAAGTGTCGGTAAAGGGGACTTAACTCAGTTGTCTCCACAACCAGGCGTCGGTAAAGGCGACTTAACTCAGGAGTCTCCTCAACAAAGCATCGGTAAAGGAGACTTACCTCAGTAGTCTCCACAACCAGGTTTCGGTAAAGGGGACTTACCTCTGGAGTCTAAACAACGAAGCGTCGGGAAAGGAGACCTACATCAGAGGTCTCCACAAGCAAGCGTGGGTAAAGGGGACTTACCTCACTCGCCTCCCCAACCAAGCGTCGGTAAAGGCGACTTACCTCAGGAGTCTCCACAATCAAGAGTCGGTAAACGAGACTTACCTCAGGAGACTCCACAACCAAGCGTCGCTACAGGGGACTTACCTCACTAGTCTCCACAACCAAGCGTCGGTAAAGGGGACTTACCTCACTATTCTCAAAAACCGCGAGTCAGTAAAGGGGACTTACCTCATTAGTCTAGACAACCAAGCGTCGGTAAACGGGACTCACCTGAGTAGTGTCCACAACCAGGCGTCGGTAAAGGGGACTTACCTCAGGAGTATCTACAACCAGGCGTCGGAAAGGGGACTTCCTCACTAGTCTCCACTACCAAGCGTCAGTAAAGGGGACTTACCTCAGGAGTCTCCACAACCAGGCGTCGGTAAAAGGGACTTTCCTAAGTAGTTTAGACAACCAGGCGTCGGTAAAGGGGACTTACCTCAATAGTCTTCACAACCAGGCGTCGGTGAAGGGAACATACCTCAGTAGTCTCCACAACAAGTCGTCGGTAAAGGGTACTTACCTCACTAGTCTCCACAACCAAGCGTCAGTAAAGTGGACTTACCTCAGTAGTCTAGACAACCAAGCGTCGGAAAAGAGGACTTACGTCAGTAGTCTCCACTACCTGGCGTCGGTAAAGTGGACTTACCTCAGGAGTCTCCACAACCAGGCGTCGGTAAAGGGGACTTACCTCAATAGTCTAGACATCCAAGTGCCTGTAAAGGGGACTTACCTCAGTAGTCTCCACAACCAACCGTCGGTAAAGGCGACTTACCTCAGGAGTCTCCTCAACAAAGCGTCGGTAAAGGAGACTTACCTCAGTAGTCTCCACAACCAGGTTTCGGTAAAGGGGACTTACCTCTGGAGTCTAAACAACGAAGCGTCGGGAAAGGAGACCTACATCACAGGTCTCCACAAGCAAGCGTGGGTAAAGGGGACTTACCTCACTCGCCTCCACAACCAAGCGTCGGTAAAGGCTACTTAGCTCAGGAGTCTCCACAATCAAGCGTCGGTAAATAAGACTTACCTCAGGAGACTCCACAACCAAGCGTCGCTACAGGGGACTTACCTCACTAGTCTCCACAACCAAGCGTCGGTAAAGGGGACTTAACTCACTATTCTCAAAAACCACGCGTCAGTAAAGGGGACTTACCTCATTAGTCTAGACAACCAAGCGTCGGTAAAGGGGACTCACCTGAGTAGTGTCCACAACCAGGCGTCGGTAAAGGGGACTTACCTCAGGAGTCTCTACAACTAGGCGTCGGAAAGGGGACTTTCCTCACTAGTCTCCACTACCAAGCGTCAGTAAAGAGGACTTACCTCAGGAGTCTCCACAACCAGGCGTCGGTAAAAGGGACTTTCCTCAGTAGTCTCCACAACCAAGCATCGGTAAAGGGGACTTAGCTCAAGAGTCTCCACAACCAGGCGTCGGTAAAGGGGACTTACCTCAATAGTCTAGACATCCAAGCGCAGGTAAAGGGGACTTACCTCAGTAGTCTCCATAAGCAGGCGTCGGTAAAGGCGACTTACCTCAGGAGTCTCCTCAACCAAGCCTCGGTAAAGGAGACTTACCTCAGTAGTCTCCACAACCAGGCGTCGGTAAAGGCAACTTACCTCAGGAGTCTTCACAACCAGGCGTCGGTAAAGGTGACTTTCCTCAGTAGTTTAGACATCCAAGTGTTGGTAAAGGAGACTTACCTCACTCGTCTCCACAACCAGGCGTCGGTAAAGGAGACTTACCTCACTAGTCTTCAAACCCAAGTGTCGGAAAAGGGGACTTTCCTCACTGGTCTCCACAACCAAGCGTCGGTAAAGGAGACTTACCTCACTAGTCTCCACAACCAAGCGTCGGTAAAGGGGACTTACCTCAGGAGTCTCCACAACCAGGCGTCGGTAAAGGAGACTTACCTCAGTAGTTTAGACAACCAGGCGTCGGTAAAGTGGACTTACCTCAATAGTCTTCACAACCAGGCGTCGGTAAAGGGGACTTACCTCAGTAGTCTAGACAACCAGGCGTCGGTGAAAGGGACATACTTCAATAGTCTCCACAACCAGTCGTCGGTAAAGGGTACTTACCTCACTAGTCTCCACAACCAAGCGTCGGTAAAGGGGACTTACCTCAGGAGTCTCCACAACCAAGCGTCAGTAAAGTGGACTTACCTCAGTAGTCTCCACTACCTGGCGTTGGTAAAGGGGACTTACCTCAGGAGTCTCCAAAACCAGGCGTCGGTAAAGGGGACTTATCTCAGTAGTCTCCACAACGAAGCGTCGGTAAAGGGGACTTAGCTCAGGAGTCTCCACAACCAAGCGTCGGTAAATAGGACATACCTCACTAGTCTCCACTACCAAGCGTCAGTAAAGGGGACTTACCTCATCAGTCTCCACAACCAGGCGTCGGTACAGGGGACTTACCTCACTAGTCTCCACAACCAAGCGTCGGTAAAGGGGACTTAGCTCAGGAGTCTCCACAACCAGGCGTCGGTAAATGGGACTTAGCTCAGGAGTCTCTACAACCAGGCGTCGGTAAAGGGGACTTTCCTCACTAGTCTCCACACACCCGTTAGTCGGCAAAAGGAGACTTACCACCAGTCTCCACAACCAGGCGTCGGCAAGCGAGGCTCTACCTCACTAGTCTCCACAACCAAGCGTCGGTAAAGGGGACTTACCTCACTAGTCTCCACAACCAGGCGTCGGTAAAGGAGACTTACCTCAGTAGTTTAGACAACCAGGCTTCGGTAAAGGGGACTTACCTCAATAGTCTTCACAACCAGGCGTCGGTAAAGGGGACTTACCTCAGTAGTCTAGACAACCAGGCGTCGGTGAAAGGGACATACCTCAGTAGTCTCCACAACCAGTCGTCGGTAAAGGGTACTTACCTCAATAGTCTCCACAACCAAGCGTCGGTAAAGGGGACTTACCTCACGAGTCTCCACAACCAAGCGTCAGTAAAGTGGACTTACCTCAGTAGTCTAGAAAACCAAGCGTCGGGAAAGGGGACTTGCCTCAGTAGTCTCCACTACCTGGCGTCGGTATAGGGGACTTACCTCAGGAGTCACCAAAACCAGGCGTCGGTAAAGGGAACTTACCTCAGTAGTCTCCACAACGAAGCGTCGGTAAAGTGGACTTAGCTCAGGAGTCTCCACAACCAAGCGTCGGTAAATAGGACTTCTCTCACTAGTCTCCACTACCAAGCGTCAGTAAAGGGGACTTACCTCAGGAGTCTCCACAACCAGGCGTCGGTAAAGGGGACTTACCTCAGTGGTCTCCACAACCAAGCGTCGGTAAAGGGGACTTAGCTCAGGAGTCTCCACAACCAGGCGTCGGTAAAGGGGACTTACCTCAATAATCTAGACATCCAAGCGCCGGTAAAGGGGACTTACCTCAGTAGTCTCCACAACCAGGCGTCGGTAAAGGCGACTTACCTCTGGAGTCTCCACAACCAAGCATCGGGAAAGGAGATTTACCTCAGGAGTCTCCACAAACAAGTGTCGGTAAAGGGGACTTACCTCACTAGCCTCCACAACCAAGTGTCGGTAAAGGGGACTTACCTTAGTAGTCTCCACAACCAAGCGTCGGGAAAGGAGATTTACCTCAGGAGTCTCCACAACCATGCGTCGGTAAAGGGGACTTACCTCAGGAGTCTCCACAACCAGGCGTCGGTAAAGGTGACTTACCTCATTAGTTTAGACATCCAAGCGTCGGTAAAGGAGACTTACCACAATAGTCTCCACAACCAAGCTTCGGTATAGGAGACTTACCTCACTAGTCTCCACAACCAAGCATCGGAAAAAGGGACTTATCTTAGTAGT
>NW_024729095.1:10589-31418 GCF_018991925.1 Homarus americanus
TAATTAAGCGTGTGGGATATGGTAATAACATTGCCACACGCTGCTAGCTAGGCTGAATAAATATAAATGGAGCACATACATAATATACATACATAATACATAATCCAGCATACATAATATACATACAGTTTAGACAACCAGGCGTCGGTAAAGGGGACTTACCTCAATAGTCTTCACAACCAGGCGTCTGTAAAGGGGACTTACGTCAGTAGTCTAGACAACCAGGCGTCAGTGAAAGGGACATACTTCAGTAGTCTCCACAACCAGTCGTCGGTAAAGGGTACTTACCTCACTAGTCTCCGCAACTAAGCGTCGGTAAAGGGGACTTACCTCAGGAGTCTCCACAACCAAGCGTCAGTAAAGTGGACTTACCTCAGTAGTCTCCACTACCTGGCGTCGGTAAAGGGGACTTACCTCAGGAGTCTCCAAAACCAGGCGTCGGTAAAGGGGACTTACCTCAGTAGTCTCCACAACGAAGCGTCGGTAAAGGGGACTTACCTCAGGAGTCTCCACAACCAGGCGTCGGTAAAGGGGACTTACCTCAGTAGTCTAGACAACCAAGTGTCGGTAAAGGGGACTCACCTCAGTAGTCTCCACAACCAGGCATCGGTAAATGGGACTTACCTCAGGAGTCTCTACAACCAGGCGTCGGTAAAGGGGACTTTCCTCACTAGTCTCCACAACCAAGCGTCGGAAAAAGGGACTTATCTTTGTAGTCTCCACACCCAAGCGTCGGTAAAGGGGACGTACCTCACTAGCCTCCACAACCTAGCGTCGGCAAAGGAGACTTACCTCACTAGTCTCCACAACCAGGCGTCGGTAAAGGCGACTTACCTCAGGAGTCTCCACAACCAGGCGTCGGTAAAGGTGACTTTCCTCAGTAGTTTAGACATCCAAGCGTCGGTAAAGGAGACTTACCTCACTCGTCTCCACAACCAGGCGTCGGTAAAGGAGACTTACCTCACTAGTCTTCAAACCCAAGTGTCGGAAAAGGGGACTTTCCTCACTGGTCCCCACAACCAAGCGTCGGTAAAGGAGACTTACGTCACTAGTCTCCACAACCAAGCGTCGGTAAAGGGGACTTACCTCACTAGTCTCCACAACCAGGCGTCGGTAAAGGAGACTTACCTCAGTAGTTTAGACAACCAGGCGTCGGTAAAGGGGACTTGCCTCAATAGTCTTCACAACCAGGCGTCGGTAAAGGGGACTTACCTCAGTAGTCTAGACAACCAGGCGTCGGTGAAAGGGACATACCTCAGTAGTCTCCACAACCAGTCGTCGGTAAAGGGTACTTACCTCACTTGTCTCCACAACCAAGCGTCGGTAAAGGGGACTTACCTAACGAGTCTCCACAGCCAAGCGTCAGTAAAGTGGACTTACCTCAGTAGTCTAGACAACCAAGTGTCGGGAAAGGGGACTTGCCTCAGTAGTCTCCACTACCTGGCGTCGGTAAAGGGGACTTACCTCAGGAGTCTCCAAAACCAGGCGTCGGTAAAGGGGACTTACCTCAAAAGTCTCCACAACCAAGCGTCGGTAAGTTGGACTTAGCTCAGGAGTCTCCACAACCAAGCGTCGGTAAATAGGACTTACCTCTAGGTCTCCACTACCAAGCGTCAGTAAAGGGACTTGCCTCAGGAGTCTCCACAACCAGGCCTCAAGGGACTTTCTCAGTGGTCTCCACAACCAAGCGTCGGTAAGGGACTTAGCTCAAGTCTCCAATAGCGATGATAAGGGACTACCTCAATAATCTAGACATCCAAGCGTCGGTAGGGAGGAGCTTTCCTAGTCTGCAACCAAACTCGGTATAGGGGCACTTACCTCACTAGTCTCCACTACCAACGATAAAGGAGACTTCCCTCAGTAGCACAACCAGGCGTCGGTAAAGGCGACTTACCTCAGGAGTCTCCTCAACAAAGCGTTGGTAAAGGAGACTTACCTCAGTAGTCTCCACAACCAGGCTTCGGTAAAGGGGACTTACTTCTGGAGTCTAAACAACCAAGCATCGGGAAAGGAGATTTACATCAGAGGTCTCCACAACCAAGCGTGGGTAAAGGGGACTTACCTCACTCGCCTCCGCAACCAAGCGCCGGTAAAGGCGACTTACCTCAGGAGTCTCCACAACCAAGCGTCGGCAAACGAGACTTACCTCAGGAGTCTCCACAACCAAGCGTCGGTACAGGGGCCTTACCTCACTAGTCTCCACAACCAAGCGCGTCGGTGGGGCTCACCTCCCGTGATCTCCACAACGAGGCGTCGGTAAGGGGCTACCTCACTAATCTCCTAACCAGGCGTCGGTAAGGAGACTTACCTCAGTAATTTAGACAACCAGGCGTGTTAAAGACTTACCTCAAAGTCTTACAACCCGGGCGTCGGTAAGGAGCCTACCTCACTAGTCTTTCCCACAATAAGCGTCAGTAAGGGGACTTACCTCAGGAGTCTCCAAAACCAGGCGTCGGTAAAGGGGACTTACCTCAGTAGTCTCCACAACCAAGCGTCGGCAAAGTGGACTTACCTCACTATTCTCCACAACCACGCGTCAGTAAATGGGACTTACCTCAGTAGTCTAGACAACCAAGCGTCGGTAAAGGGGTCTCACCTGAGTAGTCTCCACAACCAGGCGTCGGTAAAGGGGACTTACCTCAGGAGTCTCTACACCCAGGCGTCGGTAAAGGGGAGTTTCCTGACTAGTCTGCACAACCAAGCGTCGGAAAAAGGGACTTATCTTAGTAGTCTCCACACCCAAGCGTCGGTAAAGGGGACGTACCTCACTAGCCTCCACAACCTAGCGTCGGCAAAGGAGACTTACCTCACTAGTCTCCACAACCAGGCGTCGGTAAAGGCGACTTAACTCAGGAGTCTCCACAACCAGGCGTCGGTAAAGGTGACTTTCCTCAGTAGTTTAGACATCCAAGCGTCGGTAAAGGAGACTTACCTCACTCGTCTCCACAACCAGGCGTCGGTAAAGGAGACTCACCTCACTAGTCTTCAAACTCAAGTGTCGGAAAAGGGGACTTTCCTCACTGGTCTCCACAACCAAGCGTCGGTAAAGGAGACTTTCCTCACTAGTCTCCAAAACCAAGCGTCGGAAAAGGGGACTTACCTCACTAGTCTCCACAACCAGGCGTCGGTAAAGGGGACTTACCTCAATAGTCTTCACAACCAGGCGTCGCTAAAGGGGACTTACCTCAGTAGTCTAGACAACCAGGCGTCGGTGAAAGAGACATACTTCAGTAGTCTCCACAACCAGCCGTCGGTAAAGGGTACTTACCTCACTAGTCTCCGCAACTAAGCGTCGGTAAAGGGGACTTACCTCAGCAGTCTCCACAACCAAGCGTCAGTTAAGTGGACTTACCTCAGTAGTCTCCACTACCTGGCGTTGGTAAAGGGGACTTACCTCAGTGGTCTCCACAACCAAGCGTCGGTAAAGGGGACTTAGCTCAGGCGTCTCCACAACCAGGCGTCAGTAAAGGGGACTTACCTCAATAATCTAGACATCCAAGCGTCGGTAAAGGAGACTTTCCACAAGTCTCCACAACCAAGCTTCGGTATAGGAGACTTACCTCACTAGTCTCCACTACCAAGCGTCAGTAAAGGGGACTTACCTCAGTAGTCTCCACAACCAGGCGTCGATAAAGGCGACTTACCTCAGGAATCTCCACAACCAACCGTCGGTAAAGGAGACTTACCTCAGTAGTCCCCACAACCAGGCTTCGGTAAAGGGGACTTACCTCTGGAGTCGAAACACCCAAGCGTCGGGAAAGGAGATTTACATCAGAGGTCTCCGCAACCAAGCGTGGGTAAAGGGGACTTACCTCACTTGCCTCCACAACCAAGAGGTCGGTAAAGGTGACTTACCTCAGGAGTCTCCACAACCATGCGTGGGTAAACGAGATTTACCTCAGGAGTCTCCACAACCAAGGGTCGGTACAGGGGACTTACCTCACTAGTCTCCACAACCAAGCGTCGGTAAAGGGGACTCACCTCAGTAGTCTCCACAACGAGGCGTCGGTAAAGGGGACTTACCTCACTAGTCTCCACAACCAGGCGTCGGTAAAGGAGACTTACCTCAGTAGTTTAGACAACCAGGCGTCGGTAAAGGGGACTTACCTCAAAAGTCTTCACAACCGGGCGTCGTTAAAGGGGACTTACCTCAGTAGTCTAGACAACCAGGCGTCGGTGAAAGGGACATACCTCAGTAGTCTCCACAACCAGTCGTCGGTAAAGGGTACTTACCTCACTAGTCTCCACAACCAAGCGTCGGTAAAGGTGACTTACCTCACGAGTCTCCACAACCAAGCGTCAGTAAAGTGGACTTACCTCAGTAGTCTAGACAACCAAGCGTCGGGAAAGGGGACTTGCCTCAGTAGTCTCCACTACCTGGCGTCGGTAAAGGGGACTTACCTCAGGAGTCTCCAAAACCAGGCGTCGGTAAAGGGGACTTACCTCAGTAGTCTCCACAACCAAGCGTCGGCAAAGTGGACTTACCTCACTATTCTCCACAACCACGCGTCAGTAAATGGGACTTACCTCAGTAGTCTAGACAACCAAGCGTCGGTAAAGGGGTCTCACCTCAGTAGTCTCCACAACCAGGCTTCGGTAAAGGGGACTTACCTCAGGAGTCTCTACACCCAGGCGTCGGTAAAGGAGACTTACCTCAGTAGTCCCCACAATCAGGCTTCGGTAAAGGGGACTTACCTCTGGAGTCGAAACACCCAAGCGTCGGGAAAGGAGATTTACATCAGAGGTCTCCGCAACCAAGCGTGGGTAAAGGGGACTTACCTCACTTGCCTCCACAACCAAGAGGTCGGTAAAGGTGACTTACCTCAGGAGTCTCCACAACCATGCGTGGGTAAACGAGACTTACCTCAAGAGTCTCCACAACCAAGGGTCGGTACAGGGGACTTACCTCACTAGTCTCCACAACCCAGCGTCGGTAAAGGGGACTCACCTCAGTAGTCTCCACAACGAGGCGTCGGTAAAGGGGACTTACCTCACTAGTCTCCACAACCAGGCGTCGGTAAAGGAGACTTACCTCAGTAGTTTAGACAACCAGGCGTCGGTAAAGGGGACTTACCTCAAAAGTCTTCACAACCGGGCGTCGTTAAAGGGGACTTACCTCAGTAGTCTAGACAACCAAGCGTCGGTGAAAGGGACATACCTCAGTAGTCTCCACAACCAGTCGTCGGTAAAGGGTACTTACCTCACTAGTCTCCACAACCAAGCGTCGGTAAAGGTGACTTACCTCACGAGTCTCCATAACCAAGCGTCAGTAAAGTGGACTTACCTCAGTAGTCTAGACAACCAAGGGTCGGGAAAGGGGACTTGCCTCAGTAGTCTCCACTACCTGGCGTCGGTAAAGGGGACTTACCTCAGGAGTCTCCAAAACCAGGCGTCGGTAAAGGGGACTTACCTCAGTAGTCTCCACAACCAAGCGTCGGCAAAGTGGACTTACCTCACTATTCTCCACAACCACGCGTCAGTCAATGGGACTTACCTCAGTAGTCTAGACAACCAAGCGTCGGTAAAGGGGTCTCACCTCAGTAGTCTCCACAACCAGGCGTCGGTAAAGGGGACTTACCTCAGGAGTCTCTACACCCAGGCGTCGGTAAAGGGGAGTTTCCTCACTAGTCTGCACAACCAAGCATCGGAAAAAGGGACTTATCTTAGTAGTCTCCACACCCAAGCGTCGGTAAAGGGGACGTACCTCACTAGCCTCCACAACCTAGCGTCGGCAAAGGAGACTTACCTCACTAGTCTCCACAACCAGGCGTCGGTAAAGGCGACTTAACTCAGGAGTCTCCACAACCAGGCGTCGGTAAAGGTGACTTTCCTCAGTAGTTTAGACATCCAAGCGTCGGTAAAGGAGACTTACCTCACTCGTCTCCACAACCAGGCGTCGGTAAAGGAGACTTACCTCACTAGTCTTCAAACTCAAGTGTCGGAAAAGGGGACTTTCCTCACTGGTCTCCACAACCAAGCGTCGGTAAAGGAGACTTTCCTCACTAGTCTCCACAACCAAGCGTCGGAAAAGGGGACTTACCTCACTAGTCTCCACAACCAGGCGTCGGTAAAGGGGACTTACCTCAATAGTCTTCACAACCAGGCGTCGCTAAAGGGGACTTACCTCAGTAGTCTAGACAACCAGGCGTCGGTGAAAGAGACATACTTCAGTAGTCTCCACAACCAGTCGTCGGTAAAGGGTACTTACCTCACTAGTCTCCGCAACTAAGCGTCGGTAAAGGGGACTTACCTCAGCAGTCTCCACAACCAAGCGTCAGTAAAGTGGACTTACCTCAGTAGTCTCCACTACCTGGCGTTGGTAAAGGGGACTTACCTCAGTAGTCTCCACAACGAAGCGTCGGTAAAGGGGACTTAGCTCAGGAGTCTCCACAACCAAGCGTCGGTAAATAGGACATACCTCACTAGTCTCCACTACCAAGCGTCAGTAAAGGGGACTTACCTCATGAGTCTCCACAACCAGGCGTCGGTACAGGGGACTTACCTAACTAGTCTCCACAACCAAGCGTCGGTAAAGGGGACTTAGCTCAGGAGTCTCCACAACCAGGCGTCGGTAAAGGGGACTTACCTCAGTAGTCTAGACAACCAAGCGTCGGTAAAGGGGACTCACCTCAGTAGTCTCCACAACCAGGCGTCGGTAAATGGGACTTACCTCAGGAGTCTCTACAACCAGGCGTCGGTAAAGGGGACGTACCTCACTAGCCTCCACAACCTAGCGTCGGCAAAGGAGACTTACCTCACTAGTCTCCACAACCAGGCGTCTGTAAAGGGGACTTATCTTTGTAGTCTCCACACCCAAGCGTCGGTAAAGGGGACGTACCTCACTAGCCTCCACAACCTAGCGTCGGCAAAGGAGACTTACCTCACTAGTCTCCACAACCAGGCGTCGGTAAAGGCAACTTACCTCAGGAGTCTCCACAACCAGGCGTCGGTAAAGGTGACTTTCCTCAGTAGTTTAGACATCCAAGCGTCGATAAAGGAGACTTACCTCACTAGTCTCCACAACCAGGCGTCGGTAAAGGGGACTTTCCACAGTGGTCTCCATAACCAAGCGTCGGTAAAGGGGACTTAGCTCAGGAGTCTCCACAACCAGGCGTCGGTAAAGGGGACTTACCTCAATAATCTAGACATCCAAGCGTCTCCACAATAGTCTCCACAACCAAGCGTCGGTAAAAGGGACTTATCATAGTAGTCTCCACATCTAAGCGTTGGTAAAGGGGACTTACCTCACTAGTCTCCACAACCAAGCGTCGGTAAAAGAGACTTAACTCAGGAGTCTCCTCAACCAAGCGTCGTTAAAGGCGACTTCCCTCAGGAGTCTCCTCAACCAAGCGTCGGTAATGGAGACTTACCTCAGTAATCTCCACAACCAGGCGTCAGAAAACGGGACTTACCTCTGGAGTCTCCACAACCAAGCATCGGGAAAGGAGATTTACCTCAGGAGTCTCCACATCCAAGTGTCGGTAAAGGGGACTTACCTCACTAGCCTCCACAACCAAGCGTCGGTAAAGGGGACTTACCTTAGTAGTCTCCACAACCAAGCGTCGGGAAAGGAGATTTACCTCAGGAGTCTCCACAACCATGCGTTGGTAAAGGGGACTTACCTCAGGAGTCTCCACAACCAGGCGTCGGTAAAGGTGACTAACCTCATTAGTTTAGACATCCAAGCGTCGGTAAAGGAGAATTACCTCACTAGTCTCCACAACCAGGCGTCAGTAAAGGGGACTTACCTCAGGAGTCTCCACATCCAAGCGACGGTAAAGGGGACTTAGCTCAGGAGTCTCCACAACCAAGGGTCGGTAAATAGGACATACCTCACTAGTCTCCACTACCAAGCGTCAGTAAAGGGGACTTACCTCATGAGTCTCCACAACCAGGCGTCGGTAAGGGGACTTACCAAACTAGTCTTTACAGGGGACTTAGCTCAGGCGTCGGTAAAGGGACTTACCTCAATAGTCTCCACAACCAAGCTTCGGTATAGGAGAGTTACCTCACTAGTATCCACATCCAAGCGCCGGTAAAGGAAACTTACCTCAGGAGTCTCCACAACCCAGCGTCGGTAAAGGGCACGTACCTCGGTAGTCTCCACAACCAGGCGTCGGCAAAGGGGACTTTCCTCAGTAGTCAAGACAACCAGGCGTCGGTAAAGGACACTTACCTCAGGAGTCTCCACAACCAGGCGTCGGTAAAGGTGACTTACCTCAGCAGTTTAGACATCCAAGCATCGGTAAAGGAGACTTACCTCAGTCGTCTCCAAAACCAAGTGTCGGAAAGTGGGACTTTCCTCACTGGTCTCCACAACCAAGCGTCGGTAAAGGAGACTTACCTCACTAGTCTCCACAACCAAGCGTCGGTAAAGGGGACTTACCTCAGGAGTCTAAACAGCCAAGCGTCGGTAAAGGGGACTTATCTCAGGAGTCTCCACAACCAAGCGTCGGTAATAGGGGACTTACCTCGATAGTCTCCACAACCAGGCGTCGGTAAAGGGGACTTACCTCAGTCGTCTCCAAAACCAAGCGTCGGTAAAGAGGACTTACCTCACTAGTCTCCACAACCAATCGTCGGTAAAGGGGACTTACCTCACTAGTCTCCACAACCAGGCGTCGGTAAAGGAGACTTACCTCAGTAGTTTAGACAACCAGGCGTCGGTAAAGGGGACTTAACTCAATATTCTTCACAACCAGGCGTCGGTAAAGGGTACTTACCTCACTAGTCTCCACAATCAAGCGTCAGTAAAGTGGACTTACCTCAGTAGTCTAGAAAACCAAGCGTCGGAAAAGAGGACTTACCTCAGTAGTCTCCACTACCTGGCGTCGGTAAAGTGGACTTACCTCAGGAGTCTCCACAACCAGGCGTCGGTAAAGGGGACTTACCTCAATAGTCTAGACATCCAAGTGTCGGTAAAGGGGACTTAACTCAGTAGTCTCCACAACCAGGCGTCGGTAAAGGCGACTTAACTCAGGAGTCTCCACAATCAAGCGTCGGTAAACGAGACTTACCTCAGGAGACTCCACAACCAAGCGTCGCTACAGGGGACTTACCTCACTAGTCTCCACAACCAAGCGACGGTAAAGGGGACTTACCTCACTATTCTCAAAAACCACGAGTCAGTAAAGGGGACTTACCTCATTAGTCTCCACAACCAAGCGTCGGTAAACGGGACTCACCTGAGTAGTGTCCACAACCAGGCGTCGGAAAGGGGACTTTCCTCACTAGTCTCCACTACCAAGCGTCAGTAAAGGGGACTTACCTCAGGAGTCTCCACAACCAGGCGTCGGTAAAAGGGACTTTCCTAAGTAGTTTAGACAACCAGGCGTCGGGAAACGGGACTTACCTCAATAGTCTTCACAACCAGGCGTCGGTGAAGGGAACATACCTCAGTAGTCTCCACAACAAGTCGTCGGTAAAGGGTACTTACCTCACTAGTCTCCACAACCAAGCGTCAGTAAAGTGGACTTACCTCAGTAGTCTAGACAACCAAGCGTCGGAAAAGAGGACTTACCTCAGTAGTTTCCACTACCTGGCGTCGGTAAAGTGGACTTACCTCAGGAGTCTCCACAACCAGGCGTCGGTAAAGGGGACTTACCTCAATAGTCTAGACATCCAAGTGCCTGTAAAGGGGACTTACCTCAGTAGTCTCCACAACCAGGCGTCGGTAAAGGCGACTTACCTCAGGAGTCTCCTCAAAAAAGCGTCGGTAAAGGAGACTTACCTCAGTAGTCTCCACAACCAGGTTTCGGTAAAGGGGACTTACCTCTGGAGTCTAAACAACGAAGCGTCGGGAAAGGAGACCTACATCACAGGTCTCCACAAGCAAGCGTGGGTAAAGGGGACTTACCTCACTCGCCTCCACAACCAAGCGTCGGTAAAGGCTACTTAGCTCAGGAGTCTCCACAATCAAGCGTCGGTAAATAAGACTTACCTCAGGAGACTCCACAACCAAGCGTCGCTACAGGGGACTTACCTCACTAGTCTCCACAACCAAGCGTCGGTAAAGGGGACTTAACTCACTATTCTCAAAAACCACGCGTCAGTAAAGGGGACTTACCTCATTAGTCTAGACAACCAAGCGTCGGTAAAGGGGACTCACCTGAGTAGTGTCCACAACCAGGCGTCGGTAAAGGGGACTTACCTCAGGAGTCTCTACAACTAGGCGTCGGAAAGGGGACTTTCCTCACTAGTCTCCACTACCAAGCGTCAGTAAAGAGGACTTACCTCAGGAGTCTCCACAACCAGGCGTCGGTAAAAGGGACTTTCCTCAGTAGTCTCCACAACCAAGCATCGGTAAAGGGGACTTAGCTCAAGAGTCTCCACAACCAGGCGTCGGTAAAGGGGACTTACCTCAATAGTCTAGACATCCAAGCGCAGGTAAAGGGGATTTACCTCAGTAGTCTCCATAACCAGGCGTCGGTAAAGGCGACTTACCTCAGGAGTCTCCTCAACCAAGCCTCGGTAAAGGAGACTTACCTCAGTAGTCTCCATAACCAGGCGTCGGTAAAGGCGACTTACCTCAGGAGTCTCCTCAACCAAGCCTCGGTAAAGGGGACTCACCTCAGTAGTCTCCACAACCAGGCGTCGGTAAAGGGGACTTACCTCAGGAGTCTCTACAACCAGGCGTCGGTAAAGGGGAGTTTCCTCACTAGTCTGCACAACCAAGCGTCAGAAAAAGGGACTTATCTTAGTAGTCTCCACACCCAAGCGTCGGTAAAGGGGACGTACCTCACTAGCCTCCACAATCTAGCGGCGGCAAAGGAGACTTACCTCACTAGTCTCCACAACCAGGCGTCGGTAAAGGCGACTTACCTCAGGAGTCTCCACAACCAGGCGTCGGTAAAGGTGACTTTCCTCAGTTGTTTAGACATCCAAGCGTCGGTAAAGGAGACTTACCTCACTCGTCTCCACAACCAGGCGTCGGTAAAGGAGACTTACCTCACTAGTCTTCAAACTCAAGTGTCGGAAAAGGGGACTTTCCTCACTGGTCTCCACAACCAAGCGTCGGTAAAGGAGACTTTCCTCACTAGTCTCCACAACCAAGCGTCGGAAAAGGGGACTTACCTCACTAGTCTCCACAACCAGGCGTCGGTAAAGGAGACTTACCTCAGTAGTTTAGACAACCAGGCGTCGGTAAAGGGGACTTACCTCAATAGTCTTCACAACCAGGCGTCGGTAAAGGGGACTTACGTCAGTAGTCTAGACAACCAGGCGTCGGTGAAAGGGACATACTTCAGTAGTCTCCACAACCAGTCGTCGGTAAAGGGTAGTCTCCGCAACTAAGCGTCGGTAAAGGGGACTTACCTCAGGAGTCTCGTCAGTAAAGTGGACTTACCTCAGTAGTCTCCACTAGCGTCGGTAAAGGGGACTTACCTCAGGAGTCTACCAGGCGTCGGTAAAGGGGGAGTCTCCACAACCAAGCAGTAGTCTCAGTAAAGTGGACTTACCGTCGGTAAAGGGGTAGTCTCCACAACCAAGCGTCTACTTATCTTTGTAGTCTCCACACCCAAGCGTAAAGGGGACGTACCTCACTAGCCTCCACAACCTAGCGTCGGCAAAGGAGACTTACCTACTAGTCTCCACAACCAGGCGTCGGTAAAGGCGACTTACCTCAGGAGTCTCCACAACCAGGCGTCGGTAAAGGTGACTTTCCGGTTTAGACATCCAAGCGTCGGTAAAGGAGACTTACCTCACTCGTCTCCACAACCAGGCGTCGGTAAAGGAGACTTACCTCACTAGTCTTCAAACCCAAGTGTCGGAAAAGGGGACTTTCCTCACTGGTCCCCACAACCAAGCGTCGGTAAAGGAGACTTACGTCACTAGTCTCCACAACCAAGCGTCGGTAAAGGGGACTTACCTCACTAGTCTCCACAACCAGGCGTCGGTAAAGGAGACTTACCTCAGTAGTTTAGACAACCAGGCGTCGGTAAAGGGGACTTGCCTCAATAGTCTTCACAACCAGGCGTCGGTAAAGGGGACTTACCTCAGTAGTCTAGACAACCAGGCGTCGGTGAAAGGGACATACCTCAGTAGTCTCCACAACCAGTCGTCGGTAAAGGGTACTTACCTCACTTGTCTCCACAACCAAGCGTCGGTAAAGGGGACTTACCTAACGAGTCTCCACAGCCAAGCGTCAGTAAAGTGGACTTACCTCAGTAGTCTAGACAACCAAGTGTCGGGAAAGGGGACTTGCCTCAGTAGTCTCCACTACCTGGCGTCGGTAAAGGGGACTTACCTCAGGAGTCTCCAAAACCAGGCGTCGGTAAAGGGGACTTACCTCAAAAGTCTCCACAACCAAGCGTCGGTAAAAGGGACTTAGCTCAGGAGTCTCCACAACCAGGCGTCGGTAAAGGGGACTTACCTCAATAATCTAGACATCCAAGCGTCGGTAAAGGAGACTTTCCACAATAGTCTCCACAACCAAGCTTCGGTATAGGAGACTTACCTCACTAGTCTCCACTACCAAGCGTCAGTAAAGGGGACTTACCTCAGTAGTCTCCACAACCAGGCGTCGGTAAAGGCGACTTACCTCAGGAGTCTCCACAACCAACCGTCGGTAAAGGAGACTTACCTCAGTAGTCTCCACAACCAGGCTTCGGTAAAGGGGACTTACCTCTGGAGTCGAAACACCCAAGCGTCGGGAAAGGAGATTTACATCAGAGGTCTCCGCAACCAAGCGTGGGTAAAGGGGACTTACCTCACTTGCCTCCACAACCAAGAGGTCGGTAAAGGTGACTTACCTCAGGAGTCTCCACAACCATGCGAGGGTAAACGAGACTTACCTCAGGAGTCTCCACAACCAAGCGTCGGTACAGGGGATTTACCTCACTAGTCTCCACAACCAAGCGTCGGTAAAGGGGACTCACCTCAGTAGTCTCCACAACCAGGCGTAGGTAAAGGGGACTTACCTCAAGAGTCTCTACAACCAGGCGTCGGTAAAGGGGACTTACCTCAGTAGTCTCCACAACAAGCGTCGGTAAAGGGGACTTACCTCAGGAGTCTCCACAACCAAGCGTCGACATACCTCACTAGTCTCCACCAACCAAGGGCGTCGGTAAAGGGGACGTACCTCACTAGCCTCCACAACCTAGCGTCAGCAAAGGAGACTTACCTCACTAGTCTCCACAACCAGGCGTCGGTAAAGGGGACTTTCCTCAGTAGTACCTCACTCGTCTCCACAACCAAGCGTCGGTAAAGGGGACTTACGTCACTAGTCTCCACAACCAAGCGTCGGTAAAGGGGACTTACCTCACTAGTCTCCACAACCAGGCGTCGGTAAAGGAGACTTACCTCAGTAGTTTAGACAACCAGGCGTCGGTAAAGGGGACTTGCCTCAATAGTCTTCACAACCAGGCGTCGGTAAAGGGGACTTACCTCAGTAGTCTAGACAACCAGGCGTCGGTGAAAGGGACATACCTCAGTAGTCTCCACAACCAGTCGTCGGTAAAGGGTACTTACCTCACTTGTCTCCACAACCAAGCGTCGGTAAAGGGGACTTACCTAACGAGTCTCCACAGCCAAGCGTCAGTAAAGTGGACTTACCTCAGTAGTCTAGACAACCAAGTGTCGGGAAAGGGGACTTGCCTCAGTAGTCTCCACTACCTGGCGTCGGTAAAGGGGACTTACCTCAGGAGTCTCCAAAACCAGGCGTCGGTAAAGGGGACTTACCTCAAAAGTCTCCACAACCAAGCGTCGGTAAAAAGTGGACTTAGCTCGAGGTCTCCACAACCAGGCGTCGGTAAAGGGGACTTTCCTCACTAGTCTCCACTACCAAGCGTCAGTAAAGGGGACTTACCTCAGGAGTCTCCACAACCAGGCGTCGGTAAAGGGGACTTTCCTCAGTAGTCTCCACAACCAAGCATCGGTAAAGGGGACTTAGCTCAGGAGTCTCCACAACCAGGCGTCGGTAAAGGGGACTTACCTCAATAGTCTAGACATCCAAGCGCAGGTAAAGAGGACTTACCTAATCTCTACAACTTCTTAGCTTCAATTTATACAGGGACTTACCTCAATAGTCTAGACATCCAAGCGCAGGTAAAGAGGACTTACCTCAGTAGTCTCCATAACCAGGCGTCGGTAAAGGCGACTTACCTCAGGAGTCTCCTCAACCAAGCCTCGGTAAAGGAGACTTACCTCAGTAGTCTCCACAACCAGGCTTCGGTAAAGGGGACTTACCTCTGGAGTCTAAACAACCAAGCGTCGGGAAGGGAGATTTACATCAGAGGTCTCCACAACCAAGCGTGGGTAAATGGGACTTACCTCACTCGCCTCCACAACCAAGCGTCGGTAATGGCGACTTACCTAAGGAGTCTCCACAACCAAGCGTCGGTAAACGAGACTTAACTCAGGAGTCTCCACAACCAAGCGTCGGTACAGGGGACTTACCTCACTAGTCTCCACAACCACGCGTCAGTAAATGGGACTTACCTCAGTAGTCTAGACAACCAAGCGTCGGTAAAGGGGACTCACCTCAGTAGTCTCCACAACCAGGCGTCGGTAAAGGGGACTTACCTCAGGAGTCCTAGACAACCAGGCGTCGGTAAAGTGCCTGCCACTGGTCTCCACAACCAAGCGTCGGTAAGGGACTTACCTCACGAGTCTCCACAACCAAGCGTCAGTAAAGTGGACTTACCTCAGTAGTCTAGACAACCAAGCGTCGGGAAAGGGGACTTGCCTCAGTAGTCTCCACTACCTGGCGTCGGTAAAGGGGACTTACCTCAGGAGTCTCCAAAACCAGGCATCGGTAAAGGGGACTTACCTCAGAAGTCTCCACAACGAAGCGTCGGTAAAGTGGACTTAGCTCAGGAGTCTCCACAACCAAGCGTCGGTAAATAGGACTTACCTCACAAGTCTCCACTACCAAGCGTCAGTAAAGGGGACTTGCCTCAGGAGTCTCCACAACCAGGCCTCGGTAAAGGGGACTTTCCTCAGTGGTCTCCACAACCAAGCGTCGGTAAAGGGGACTTAGCTCAGGAGTCTCCACAACCAGGCGTCGGTAAAGGGGACTTACCTCAATAATCTAGACATCCAAGCGTCGGTAAAGGAGACTTTCCACAATAGTCTCCACAACCAAGCTTCGGTATAGGAGACTTACCTCACTAGTCTCCACTACCAAGCGTCAGTAAAGGGGACTTACCTCAGTAGTCTCCACAACCAGGCGTCAGTAAAGGCGACTTACCTCAGGAATCTCCACAACCAACCGTCGGTAAAGGAGACTTACCTCAGTAGTCTCCACAACCAGGCTTCGGTAAAGGGGACTTACCTCTGGAGTCGAAACACCCAAGCGTCGGGAAAGGAGATTTACATCAGAGGTCTCCGCAACCAAGCGTGGGTAAAGGGGACTTACCTCACTTGCCTCCACAACCAAGAGGTCGGTAAAGGTGACTTACCTCAGGAGTCTCCACAACCATGCGTGGGTAAACGAGACTTACCTCAGTAGTCTCCACAACCAGGCGTCGGTACAGGGGACTTACCCTACTAGTCTCCACAACCAAGCGTCGGTAAAGGGGACTCACCTCAGTAGTCTCCACAACCAGGCGTCGGTAAAGGGGACTTACCTCAAGAGTCTCTACAACCAGGCGTCGGTAAAGGGGACTTTCCTCACTAGTCTCCACAACCAAGCGTCGGTAAAAGGAACTTATCTTAGTAGTCTCCACACCCAAGCGTCGGTAAAGGGGACTTACCTCACTAGCCTCCACAACCTAGCGTCGGCAAAGGTGACTTACCTCACTTGTCTCCACAACCAGGCGTCGGTAAGCTTCCTCACTAGTCTCCTGTGAAAAGCGTCGGTAAAGGGACTTACCTCAGGAGTCTCCACAACCAAGCGTGGGTAAAGGGGACTTACCTCAGGAGTCTACACAACCAAGCGTCGGTAAAGGGGACTTACCTCGATAGTCTCCACAACCATGCGTCGGTAAAGGGGACTTACCTCAGTCGTCTCCAAAACCAAGCGTCGGTAAAGGAGACTTACCTCACTAGTCTCCACAACCAAGCGTCGGAAAAGGGGACTTACCTCACTAGTCTCCACAACCAGGCGTCGGTAAAGGAGACTTACCTCAGTAGTTTATGTTAGATGTTCTGGGTAATAAGTTCTATATACAGGAGAGAACACAAACACCTGTATAGTTTTGTAGGTTCGGTTTACTGGATAAGAGTATGTACACAGAGGTGGATAGCACTGCTCCCTAGCTAAGGTCCTGGTCAACTACCATAGACGACGTATGGCAAGTGATACATTAGCAGCTTCCATACGTCGCCAGGCACATTAATTAAGCGTGTGGGATATGGTAATAACATTGCCACACGCTGCTAGCTAGGCTGAATAAATATAAATGGAGCACATACATAATATACATACATAGTACATAATCCAGCATACATAATATACATACACCTCCCTCCCCCCTATACGCTCATAGCAAAGTCTTGAGCGGACCTCTTCTTCTGGATCCGTTCTGAGCGTCGAGGGACTTCATCACTGGGAAGGGTGTGGGACTCAACACTGGTGGCGGGGCCAGCAGAAGGCAGTGTTACGGGGCGGAGAAAACGGCGGTTCCTCCACCACACGCGACCACTGGGTAACCGCACCTGGTAGTCCCGTGACCTGCCGAGACCCATGACTACGCCTACTTTGTCCCAACGCAGGGAGGTCGGGTCCTGAACACGGACTTGGGTACCGACACTCAACCTGGGGAGAGAACGGGCGTGGTCGTTGTAGCGGGCGACGACGTCCTGAACACGTTCGGCGGCTCGGCGATCACAATCCTCTGTCTTAGCCTGCCACTCCTTGGAGAAGGATTGAGGGTGAGCAGGGACACAAGAACGAAGGGGGCGCCCATACAAAACCTGGGCAGGGGAGCGTCCGGTGTAGTTGGGTGTGTTGCGGAGTTCAAGAAGACCCCGGTCGAAGGCCTCGCAGTCAATGTTCCCAGAAGGGGCCACCTTAAGGATGAGGTGCTTCAGGGATTTGACAGCAGCCTCAGCGTGGCCGTTGGACTGCGGGTAATGGGGCGATGACAACACATGCCGGACTCCCCATCGGTCGAGGAACACAGCAAAGTCCCGGCTTGTGAACTGAGGCCCTCCGTCGGTTCGCAGGCGTACAGGAACGCCCACGTCACGGAAGTAGTGGCGGAACTTGCTGATGGTGGCGGCAGACGTCGTGTCATTACCGCCCTTGATGACAACCGGCCAACCAGAGAGACGGTCGACGATAACCAGGAAGGACTTTCCTGACACACAGAAAAAGTCGGCCGACACAGACTCAAAGGGGCGGGTGGGGTTGTCGTCACTCATGAAGGGTACCTGCTGCTGGCTGGGTTGTAATACGTGGCGGGGCTTACACACCTGGACAGCATTGGAGATGTCGGGGTCGATGCCAGGCCGGAACACAGTCTGTCGTGCACGTCGTTTGGTGGCCTCAGCTCCACGGTGACTGTCGTGAAGGCGAGCCAGGGCGTGGGGACGTGATGCAGCAGGGACAACTACCGAAGGAGAGGTGTCACTGGCCAGAGGTAGGGGTAGGGCGGCAGCAGGGTAGTTGCTGCTCCCTTCATGCACCCTGTTGGCGTAATTTACCTCGAGAATCGGTGTTGGGAAGTCCTGGGAGATGATGGCCAACTCTTGACAATGTCTGTAGGACAGCAAGGGAGTCGGGACACCATTATGCACGTCAATCCAGGCCTGACACGACCTGTTGCCAAAGGTGACATGTGCATAGAGTGAACCCAGGGCTGGGGCCATCTGTGAACCATCTGCCATGATGCAGAGGTCCTCGGGAGGCGGTCCTAGATCGCTTGGAGAGAGCCCCAAGCATCGCAAATGCTGGGGACCGATGACTGTAGCATCAGCGCCGGTGTCGGGCAACATCTGAAGGCGGGATGACACACCGCCGTAGGTCACGATGACGCTGATGTACTGGGGGACTTTGGTCCTGGGATGCGAGGAGTACACCCTCCTAAAATGGGTCGGGCTTTGTCCAGGGTCGTCGTGCCTCTGATTTGGCGACTGTGGGCGGCCCTCACTGGTAGAAGGGCGCTGAAGCTTCCGTTGACGCTGTTCCTTGGGTTTGTTGGAAGGGCAACACTTGTCATAGTGGCCCAGACGGCCGCACACATTGCACTGGACGCGTTTAGCTGGGCACCGCACTGTGAGCGACCAGTGGCCCATACGGTCACAACTGTTGCAGGTAGACTGAGCAGCTGGACATACCTGTGTTCCGTGCTGCTTACCACAGTTGTTGCAAAATGAACCGGGCGTGGACGTGGTGGGCGAAGGCGTAGGAGCAGACTTCTTGTCCTTCTTGTACCGGGAAACAGCGCGTACAGCTGTAGGGGGAGCTCGGATGGCAGAGGTGGCACACCTGGCAGCCTCATAGGAGCGACATATCGTCAGCACATCCTGAAGAGAAGAGGAAGAGTCGAGGGAGGTGAGGCGTTGGACAAGTTCCTCGTCCTTAACACCCATCAGGATCACCTGCTTCAACTGGGTCTCCTCGCACTGCTGGTGGTGGCCTAAACATATATCTACCTCTTCCGAGGCTCTCTTAAGACGTACATAAAAGGCGTCAAAAGACTCACCCTCCATCTGTCTACAGCTAAACAATTCCCTCCTGCGCAGAGCTTCATTCTGCTGTCCTTTGATGTGCCGTTGTAGAACGTCCAGTACCTCCTCTACAGACAGCGAAGAGGTTGGGGGTACCTGCAGCGTATGTTCTAAGACACGCTGAACTTCCAAGGACAGGCACATACGCAGCTGGATGAGTTGTTTAGGCTGTGACAAACTCTGGAGATCCACCATTGTAGCATAATCAGCCCACCGCCGCCGCCATTCGCGAAAAGTCTGGAAATTTACATCAGGCTCCAAGATGGGCGGCGTTTGAGCTGCTGCTTTAGGTGAGGCTGGGGGGCGTGAAGGAAGCATGGATGAGGTATCTGAACCATTCAGTACCGAGGCAGTGTTAGAGCCAGGGGCTTGGTTAACAGTGAGGCGAGATATCAAGGCTTCAAACCGTGCACTGTCTTCCATTCTCCGTTGGTGGTCTCGTTCTGCCTCTGCTTGCCTTCTGTGCTCATCCGCTAAACGTCTGTGAGCTTCATCCTCGCGTCTCTCATCTCTCATAAACTTCATTAAGGCAATTATCTCTGGAGATAACGCTGAATGTTGAGGTGAAGGGCTGCGCGATGTTGTGGGAGCTGGGCCGTCATGGTCAGCCTGGTCATCCATCTCTGGGGGACTATCATCCGCTTGACTCATCCAGGCGCTGGGTCCACGGCTACGTAAGGCATGAGACATAACTACTTCCTCTGTGTACTGTGTCCTAAATCAGTGTTGACCGGTCAGCCCGTCGTATCAACAAGATTTCAGACAAAAAAAATTTAATTAAATACACAGATAAGTAGGTTATATATATAAAATATATATAAGAAACCGCGCGGTCAGCAAGTGTTAGTACATGTATGTGTGTGTGTCCCACGCAAGGAGAGCGTCTCGCCCCAGCTGTGAGGGGGGTGGAGGCGGCGCTGTGAGGGAGGGGGGTGGAGATAGGAGTAGCTCAGTCGCTCTCTGTAAACGGTCAGAGGAGGGTGCGCTGAGCTCTACACCCCACAAATGCCCAGAACATGCCGTATACCTTGGAAATCCGTTCGAACAAGGTCACACATGAATGGCACGAAACACACAATGCACTAAACACTTCACAGAAAATCACTGTAACTGACACTGCTCAAAGTTGCGAAATTCTTCGAGGGATGACGCGGGGTTGACCCAAGGCGGGGATCCATCAGCCGGCTTTCCACAAACTTGCACTAATCACTCGTAATAATCCAGTAAAACTACGCACTGCGCCATGTTTGATGTTCTGGGTAATAAGTTCTATATACAGGAGAGAACACAAACACCTGTATAGTTTTGTAGGTTCGGTTTACTGGATAAGAGTATGTACACAGAGGTGGATAGCACTGCTCCCTAGCTAAGGTCCTGGTCAACTACCATAGACGACGTATGGCAAGTGATACATTAGCAGCTTCCATACGTCGCCAGGCACATTAATTAAGCGTGTGGGATATAGTAATAACATTGCCACACGCTGCTAGCTAGGCTGAATAAATATAAATGGAGCACATACATAATATACATACATAGTACATAATCCAGCATACATAATATACATACGAGTCTTCACAACCAGGCGTCGGTAAAGGGGACTTACCTCAGTAGTCTAGACAACCAGGCGTCGGTGAAGGGAACATACTTCAGTAGGGTGTAATTCGGAGGCAAATTTTTTTTTTTTGAGTTTGAAAAATCGGCCCATGGTATTAATGATGTAGTTCGATGTGCAGAATCATGTGATATCTTCAGATTTGAAAATTATTTATTTTTTGCTAGGTAAATTTTAACTTGAAATCTTATGAAAATTCAGTATTCCCACCCTTTTACCAACACCACTAAATAGCTTATTTAAAGTAAAGTAAATGTATCAGGTTAATTTATTAGGATGAAAATGATCCAGAATAGTGAAACGAATGATCTTGACACATTTATTAAATTTAATATTCCTTTAGAAAACAAAATCATCAAATACAAAACCGGTTTTACTACTACGACCCGGTGTTGCTGCACACCATAGAGAACATGTCTTTCTTACTTCTGTTTCTACTCATCACCTCCCTGCTGACCACCTGAGCTCGGATGTAGCCTTCCCTCCTCTCCTGGCTGTACACGTGACTGCTGGCCTCGCTCACTTGCTGTACACAACGCTCTATACTCTGGGTGTGCGAGAGCCAGGCAGGGACATGCATGGGGTTGTCCAGGAAAGCTCTG
>NW_024729095.1:31518-47561 GCF_018991925.1 Homarus americanus
CCTTTACCGACGCCTGGTTGTGGAGACTCTGAGGTGTTCCCTTACCGACGCCTGGTTGTGGATGCAACTGAGGTAAGTCCCCTTACCGACGCTGTTGTGGAGACTCCTGAGTAAGTCCTTTACTGACGCCTGGTTGTGGAGACTAGTGAGGTAAGTCTCCTTTACCGACGCTTGATGTCGAGACTACTGAGGTAAGTCACCTTTACCGACGCCCTGATGTGGAGATTCTGAGGTAAGTCTCTTTACCGACGCCTGGTTGTGGAGACTAGTGAGGTAAGTCCCTTTACCGACGCCTGGCTGAGACTCCTGAGGAAGTCTTTACCGACGCTTGGTTGTGAGACTACTGAGATAAGTCCCTTTACCGACGCTTGGTTGTGAGACCCTGAGGTAAGTCCTTTTTCCGACGCTTGGTTGTGGAGACTACTGAGGTAAGTCTCCTTTACCGACGCTTGGTTGTGTAGATTACTGAGGTAAGTCCTTTACCGACGCTTGGTTGTGGAACCTACAAGATAAGTCCTTTACCGACGCTTGGTTGTGGAGACTAGTGAGGTAAGTCCCCTTACCGACGCTTGGTTTTGAGACTCCTGAGGTAAGTCTCCTTTACCGACGCTGTTGTGGAGACTCCTGAGGTAAGTCGCCTTACCGACTCTTGGTTGTGGAGGCTAGTGAGGCAAGTCCCCTTACCGACGCTTTGTGGAGACTAGTGAGGTAAGTCTCCTATACCGACGCTTGGGTGTGGAGACTATTGAGGTAACTTTACCGATGCTTGATGTCTAAACTGCTGAGGTAAGTCACCTACCGACGCCTGGTTGTGGAGACTCCTGAGGTAAGCCTTTACCGACGCCTGGTTGTGGAGACTAGTGAGGTAAGTCCCCTTTACCGACGCCTGATTGTGGAGACTACTGCGGTAAGTCCCCTTTACCGACGCCTGGTTGTCTTGACTACTGAGGAAAGTCCCCTTTACCGACGCCTGGTTGTGGAGACTACCGAGGTACGTCCCCTTTACCGACGCTGGGTAGTGGAGACTCCTGAGGTAAGTTTCCTTTACCAACGCTTGGATGTGGAGACTAGTGAGGTAAGTCCCCTTTACCGACTTTTGGATGTGGAGACTAGTGAGGGAACTCTCCTATACCGAAGCTTGGTTGTGGAGACTATTGAGGTAAGTCTCCTTTACCGACGCTTGGATGTCTAAACTAATGAGGTAAGTCACCTTTTCCGACGCCTGGTTGTGGAGACTCCTGAGGTAAGTCTCCTTTACCGACGCCTGGTTGTGGAGACTAGTGAGGTAAGTCTCCTTTACCAACGCTTGGTTGTGGAGACTAGTGAGGTAAGTCCCCTTTACTAACGCTTGGTTGTGGAGACTACTAAGATAAGTCCCTTTTACCGACGCTTGGTTGTGGAGACTAGTGAGGTAAGTCTCCTATACCGAAGCTTGGTTGTGGAGACTATTGAGGTAAGTCTCCTTTACCGACGCTTGGATGTCTAAACTAATGAGGTAAGTCACCTTTACCGACGCCTCGTTGTGGAGACTCCTGAGGTAAGTCCCCTTTACCGACGCATGGTTGTGGAGACTCCTGAGGTAAATCTCCTTTCCTGAAGCATGGCTGTTGAGACTACTAAGGTAAGTCCCCTTTACCGACACTTGGTTGTGGAGACTCCTGCGGTAAGTCGCCTTCACCGACGCTTGGTTGTGGAGGCTAGTGAGGTAAGTCCCCTTTACCGACGCTTGGTTGTGGAGACTCCTGAGGTAAATCTCCTTTCCCTACGCTTGGTTGTCGAGACTCCAGAGTTAAGTCCCGTTTACCGACGCCTGGTTGTGGAGACTCCTGAGGTAAGTCTCCTTTACCGACGCCTGGTTGTGGAGACTCGTGAAATATGTCTCCTTTACTGACGTTTCGTTGTGGAGACTAGAGAGGTAAGTCCCCTTTACCGACGCTTGGTTGTGGAGACTACTAAGATTAGTCCCTTTTACCGACGCCTGGTTGTGGAGACTCCTGAGGTAAGTTCCCTTTACCGACGACTGGTTGTGGAGACTACTAAGGTATGTCCCCTTTACCGACGCTTGGTTGTCTAGACTACTGAGGTAAGTCCCCTTTACCGACGCTTGGTTGTGGAGACTAGTGAGGTAAGTCCACTTCACCGACGCTTGGTTGTGGACACTCCTGAGGTGAGTCTACTTTACCGACGCTTGGTTGTGTAGACTCCTGAGGTAAGTCGCCTTTACCGACGCTTGGTTGTGGAGGCTAGTGAGGTAAGTCCCCTTTACCGACGCTTGTTTGTGGAGACTCCTGAGGTAAATCTCCTTTCCCGACGCTTGGTTGTGTTGACTCCAGAGGTAAGTCCCCTTTACCGACGCCTAGTTGTGGAGACTAGAGGTAAGTCCCCTACTCGACGCTTGGTTGTGAGACCTCTGAGGTAACCCCTTCCGACGCTTGCAGTTGACTCCAGAGGTAAGTCCCCTCACGAAGTCGGCTTGTGGAGACTACTGAGGTAAGTCTCCTTTACCGACGGTTGTGGAGACTACTGAGGTAAGTCCCTTTACCGACGCCTGGTTGTGGAGACTACTGAGGTAAGTCCCTTTACTGACGCTTGGTTGTGGAGACTACTGAGGTAAGTCTCTATGTTTGCCAGGAGACTACTGAGGTAAGTCTCCTTTACCGACGCTTGGTTGTGGAGACTACTGAGGTAAGTCCCTACTTACGCCGGCTGTGGAGACTCCTGAGGTAAGTCCCTTACCGACGCTTGGTTGTGGAGACTTTGAGGTAAGTCCCCTTTACCGACGCCTGGTTTGGTGGAGGTACTACTGAGGTAAGTCCCTTTACCGACGCTTGCAGGAGACTCCTGAGGTAAGTCCTTTACCGACGCTTGTTGTATAAGTGAGGCACTTTACCGACGCTTGGTTGTGGAGACTAGTGAGGAAATTCTCCGTTACCGACGCCTTGCTGTGGAGACTGCTGAGGTAAGTCTCCTTTACCGACGCTCGGTTGTGGAGACTCCTGAGGTAAGCCTCTTTTACCGACGCCTGGTTGTTGAGACTCCTGAGGTATGTTTCCTTTACAGACGCCTGGTTGTGTAGACTACAAAAGTAAATCCCCTTTGCCGACGCTTGGTTGTGGAGACTACTGATGTAAGTCTCCTTTACCTACTATTAGTTATTGAGACTCCTGAGGTAAGTCCCCTTTTACGACGCCTGGTTGTGGAGACAACTGAGGTAAGTCTCCTTTACCGACGCCTGGATGTAGAGACTAGTGAAGTTAGTCCACTTTACCGATGCTTGGTTGTGGAGGCTCCTGAGGTTAATCTCTTTTTCCGTCGCCTGGTTGTGAGACTACTGATGTAAATCCCCTTTACCGACGCTTGGATATGGAGACTCCTGAGTTAAGTCCCCTTTACTGACGTCTGGTTGTGGAGACTAGTGAGGTAAGTCTCCTTTACCAACTCTTGGTTGTGGAGACAAGTGAGGCAAGTCCCCTTTACTGACGCTTGGTTGTGGAGACTACTAAGATAAGTCCCTTTTACCGACGCTTGGTTGTGGAGACTACCGAGGTAAGTTCCCTTTACCGACGCCTGGTTGTGGAGACAACTGAGGTAAGTCTCCTTTACCGACGCCTGGATGTGGAGACTCCTAAGGTAAGTCCCCTTTACCGTCGCTTGGATGTGGAGACTCCCGAGGTAAGTCCCCTTTACTGACGCCTGGTTGTGGAGACTAGTGAGGTAAGTCTCCTTTACCGACGCTTGGATGTCTATACTACTGAGGTTAGTCACCTTTACCGAAGCCTGATTGTGGAGACTAGTGAGGAAAGTCCCCTTTACCGACGCCTGGTTGTAGAGACTCCTGAGGTAAGTCCCCTTTACCGACGCCAGGTTGTGGAGACTACTGAGGTGAGTCCCCTTTACCGACGCCTGGTTGTGAAGACTATTGAGTTAAGTCCCCTTTACCGACGCCTGGTTGTCTAAACTACTGAGGTAAGTTTCCTTTACCGACGCCTGGTTGTGAAGACTAGTGAGGTAAGTCACCTTTACCGACGATTGGTTGTGGAGACTAGTGAGGTAAGTCCCTTTTACCGGCGCTTGGTTTTGGAGACTACTGAGGTAAGTCCCCTTTACCGACGCCTGGTTGTGGAGACTATCGAGGTAAGTCCCCTTTACCGACGCTTGGTTGTGGAGACTCCTGAGTTAAGTCCCCTTTACCGACACTTGGTTGTGGAGACTAGTGAGGTAAGTATCCTTTACGGGACGCTTGGTTGTGGAGACCAGTGAGGAAAGTCCCCTTTTCCGACACTTGGGTTTGGAGACTAGTGAGGTAAGTCTCCTTTACCGACGCCTGGTTGTGGAGACTAGTGAGGTAAGTCTCCTTTGCCGACACTAGGTTGTG
This sequence comes from Homarus americanus, assembly GCF_018991925.1. Lineage (NCBI taxonomy): Eukaryota > Metazoa > Arthropoda > Malacostraca > Decapoda > Nephropidae > Homarus > Homarus americanus. The sequence continues at coordinate 35,894 of NW_024729095.1, forward strand.
GAGGCTAGTGAGGTAAGTCCCCTTTACCGACGGTTGGGTGTGGAGACTACTAAGATAAGTCCCTTTTACCGATGCTTGGTTGTGAAGACTAGTGAGGAAAGTCCCCTTTACCGACGCCTGGTTGTAGAGATTCCTAAGGTAAGTCCCCTTTACCGACGCCAGGTTGTGGAGACTACTGAGGTGAGTCCCCTTTACCGACGCTTGGTTGTCTAGACTACTGAGGTAAGTCCCCTCTACTGACGCGTGGTTGTGGAGAATAGTGAGGCAAGTCCCCTTTACCGACGCTTGGTTGTGGAGACTAGTGAGGTAAGTCCCCTTTACCGACGCTTGGTTGAGACTCCTGAGGTAAGTCTCGTTTACCGACGCTTTGTGGAGTCTCCTGAGGTAAGTCGCCTTTACCGGCGCTTGGTTGTGGAGGCGAGTGAGGTAAGTCCCCTTTACCCACGCTTGGTTGTGGAGACCTCTGATGTAAATATCCTTTCCCGACGCTTGGTTGTTTAGACTCCAGAAGTAAGTCCCCTTTACCGAAGCCTGGTTGTGGAGACTACTGAGGAAAGTCGCCTTTACCGACGCCTGGTTGTGGAGACTACTGAGGTAAGTCCCCTTTACCGGCTATTGGATATCTAGACTATTGAGGTAAGACCCCCTTACCGACGCCTGGGTGTGGAGACTCCTGAGCTAAGTCCCCATTACCGACGCTTGGTTGTGGAGACTACTGAGTAAGTCCCTTACCGACGCCTGGTTGTGGAGATTCCTAGGTAAGTCCCCTTTACTGACGCTTGGTAGTGGAGACTGGTGAGGTATTTCCTATTTACCGACGCTTGGTTGTGGAGACTCCTGAGCTAAGTCCCCTTTACCGACTCTTGGTTGTGGAGACTACTGATGTAAGTCCCCTTTACCGACGCCTGGTTTTGGAGACTCCTGAGGTAAGTCCCTTTACCGACGCCAGGTAGTGGAGACTACTGAGGTAAGTCCCCTTTCCCGACGCTTGGTTTTCTAGACTACTGAGGTAAGTCCACTTTACCGACGCCTGCTTGTGGAGACTACTGAGGTAAGTCCCCTTTACCGACGCCTGGTTGTGGAGACTACTGAGGTAAGTCCCCTTTACCGACGCCTGGTTGTCTAGACTACTGAGGTAAGTCTCTTTTACCGACGCCTGGTTGTGTAGACTACTAAAGTAAATCCCCTTTACCGACGACAGGAAGTTGAGACTACTGAGGTAAGTCCCCTTTCCCGACGCTTGGTTGTCTAGACTACTGAGGTAAGTCCACTTTACCGACGCCTTGCTGTGGAGACTAGTGAGGTAAGACCCCTTTACCAACGCTTGGATGTGGAGACTATTGAGGTAAGTCTCCTTTACCGATGCTTGGATGTCTAAACTGCTGAGGTAAGTCACCTTTACCGACGCCTGGTTGTGGAGACTCCTGAGGTAAGTCTCTTTTAACGACGCCTGGTTGTGGAAACTACCGAGGTAAGTCTCCTTTACCGACGCTTGGATGTGGAGACTATTGAGGTAAATCTCCTTTCCCGACGCTTGGTTGTGGAGACTACTAAGGTAAGTCCCCTTTACCGACGCTTGGTTGTGGAGACTCCTAAGGTAAGTCGCCTTTACCGAAGCTTGGTTCTGGAGGCTAGTGAGGTAAGTCCCCTTTACCGACACTTGGTTGTGGAGACTCCTGAGGTAAATCTCCTTTCCCGACGCTTGGTTGTGGAGACTCTAGAGGTAAGTCCCCTTTACTGACGCCTGGTTGTGGAGATTACTGAGGTAAGTCTCCTTTACCGACGCTTGGTTGAGGAGACTCCTGAGGGAAGTCGCCTTTAACGACGCTTGGTTGTGGAGACTCCTGAGGTAAGTCTCTTTTACCGACGCCTGGTAATGTAGACTACTAAAGTAAATCCCCTTTACCGACGCTTGGTTGTGGAGACTAGTGAGGTAAGTCTCCGTTACCGACGCCTTGCTGTGGAAACTGCTGAGGTAAGTCTCCTTTACCGACGCTCGGTTGTGGAGACTCCTGAGCTAAGTCCCCTTTACCGACGCTTGGTTGTGGAGACTACTGAGGTAAGTCCCCTTTACCGACGCCTGGTTGTGGAGACTCCTAGGTAAGTCCCCTTTACTGACGCTTGGTAGTGGAGACTAGTGAGGTATTTCCTATTTACCGACGCTTGGTTGTGGAGACTCCTGAGCTAAGTCCCCTTTACCGACTCTTGGTTGTGGAGACTACTGATGTAAGTCCCCTTTACCGACGCCTGGTTTTGGAGACTCCTGAGGTAAGTCCCCTTTTACCGACGCCAGGTAGTGGAGACTACTGAGGTAAGTCCCCTTTCCCGACGCTTGGTTGTCTAGACTACTGAGGTAAGTCTCTTTTACCGACGCCTGATTGTGTAGACTACTAAAGTAAATCCCCTTTACCGACGACAGGTAGTGGAGACTACTGAGGTAAGTCCCCTTTCCCGACGCTTGGTTGTCTAGACTACTGAGGCAAGTCCACTTTACCGACGCCTTGCTGTGGAGACTAGTGAGGTAAGACCCCTTTACCAACGATTGGATGTGTAGAGTAGTGAGGTAAGTCCCCTTTACCGACGTTTGGATGTGGAGACTAGTGAGGTAAGTCTCCTATACCGACGCTTGGTTGTGGAGACGATTGAGGTAAGTCTCCTTTACCGATGCTTGGATGTCTAAACTGCTGAGGTAAGTCACCTTTACCGACGCCTGGTTGTGGAGACTCCTGAGGTAAGTCTCCTTTAACGACGCCTGGTTGTGGAGACTACCGAGGTAAGTCCCCTTTACCGACGCTTGGTTGTGGAGACTCCTGAAGTAAGTCTCCTTTACCGACGCTTGGATGTGGAGACTATTGAGGTAAATCTCCTTTCCCGACGCTTGGTTGTGGAGACTACTAAGGTAAGTCCCCTTTACCGACGCTTGGTTGTGGAGACTCCTAAGGTAAGTCGCCTTTACCGACGCTTGGTTCTGGAGGCTAGTGAGGTAAGTCCCCTTTACCGACACTTGGTTGTGGAGACTCCTGAGGTTAATCTCCTATCCCGACGCTTGGTTGTGGAGACTCCAGAGGTAAGTCCCCTTTACTGACGTCTGGTTGTGGAGACTCCTGAGGTAAGTCTCCTTTACCGACGCCTGGTTCTGGAGGCTAGTGAGGTAAGTCCCCTTTACCGACACTTGGTTGTGGAGACTCCTGAGGTAAATCTCCTTTCCCGACGCTTGGTTGTGGAGACTCCAGAGGTAAGTCCCCTTTACTGACGTCTGGTTGTGGAGATTACTGAGGTAAGTCTCCTTTACCGACGCTTGGTTGAGGAGACTCCTGAGGGAAGTCGCCTTTAACGACGCTTGGGTGTGGAGACTCCTGAGGTAAGTCTCTTTTACCGACGCCTGGTTATGTAGACTACTAAAGTAAATCCCCTTTACCGACGCTTGGTTGTGGAGACTAGTGAGGTAAGTCTCCGTTACCGACGCCTTGCTGTGGAGACTGCTGAGGTAAGTCTCCTTTACCGACGCTCGGTTGTGGAGACTCCTGAGGTAAGCCTCTTTTACCGACGCCTGGTTGTTGAGACTCCTGAGGTAAGTCTCCTTTACAGACGCCTGGTTGTGTAGACTACAAAAGTAAATCCCCTTTACCGATGCTTGATTGTGGAGACTAGTGAGGTAAGTCCCCTTTGCCGACGCTTGGTTGTGGAGGCTACTGATGTAAGTCTCCTTTACCTACTATTAGTTATTGAGACTCCTGAGGTAAGTCTCCTTTTCCGACGCCTGGTTGTGGAGACAACTGAGGTAAGTCTGCTTTACCGACGCCTGGATGTGGAGACTAGTGAAGTAAGTCCACTTTACCGACGCTTGGTTGTGGAGGCTCCTGAGGTTAATCTCTTTTACCGACACCTGGTTGTGAGACTACTGATGTAAATCCCCTTTACCGACGCTTGGTTGGGGAGACTCCTGAGGTAAGTCCCCTTTACCGTCGCTTGGATATAGAGACTCCTGAGTTAAGTCCCCTTTACTGACGTCTGGTTGTGGAGACTAGTGAGGTAAGTCTCCTTTACCAACTCTTGGTTGTGGAGACAAGTGAGGCAATTCCCCTTTACAGACGCTTGGATGTGGAGACTACTAAGATAAGTCCCTTTTACCGACGCTTGGTTGTGAAGACTAGTGAGGTAAGTCCCCTTTACCGACGCTTGGTTGTGGAGACTCCTGAGGTAAGTCTCCTTTACCGACTCTTGGTTGTGGTGACAAGTTAGGCAAGTCCCCTTTACCGACGCTTGGTTGTGGAGACTACTAAGATAAGTCACTTTTACCGACGCTTGGTTGTGAAGACTAGTGAGGTAAGTCCTCTTTAACCGACGCTTGGTTGTGGAGATTCCTCAGGTAAGTCTCCTTTACCGACACTTGGTTGTGGAGACTCGTGAGGTAAGTCCCCTTTACCGACGCTTGGTTGTGGAGACTCCTGAGGTAAATCTCCTTTCCCGACGCTTGGTTGTGGAGACTCCTGAGGTAAGTCGCCTGTACCGACGCTTGGTTGAGGAGGCTAGTGAGGTAAGTCTCCTTTACCGACGCTTGGATGTGGAGACTAGTGAGGTAAGTCTCCTTTACCGACGCTTGGTTGTCTAAACTACTGAGGTAAGTCCCCTTTACCGACGCTTGGGTGTGGAGACTAGTGAGGTAAGTCTCCTTTACCGACGCTTGGTTGTCTAAACTACTGAGGTAAGTCACCTTTACCGACGCCTGGTTGTGGAGACACGTTAGGTAAGTCTCCTTTACCGACGCCTGGTTGTGGAGACTTGTGAGGTAAGTCCCCTTTACCGACGCGTGGTTGTGGAGACTACTGAGGTAAGTCCCCTTTGCCGACGCCTCGTTGTCTAGTGTACTGAGGTAAGTCTCCTTTACCGACGTCTGGTTGTGGAGACTAGTGAGGTAAGTCTCCTTTTCCGATGCTTGGTTGTGGAGACTAGTTAGGTAAGTCCCCCTTACCGACGCTTGGTTTTGGAGACTACTGAGGTAAATCCCCTTTACCGACGCGTGATTGCGGAGACTACCGAGGTAAGACCCCTTTACCGACGCTTGGTTGTGGAGACTCCTGAGGTAAGTCCACCGTACCGACGCTTGGTTGTGGAGACTATAGACGTAAGTCTCCTTTACCTACGCTTAGTTGTGGAGACTCCTGAGGTAAGTCCTCTTTACCAACGTCTGGTTGTGGAGACAACTGAGGTAAGTCTCCTTTACCGACGCCTGGATGTGGAGACTCCTGAGGTAAGTCTCCTTTACCGACGCTTGGTTGTGGAGGCTACTGAGGTAAATCACTTATACCGACGCTTGATTGTGGAGACTAGTGAGGAAAGTCCACTTTACCGACGCTTGGTTGTGGAGGCTCCTGAGATAAATCTCTTTTACAGTTGCCTGGTTGTGGAGACTAGTGAGGTAAGTCCCCTTTACCGACGCTTGGTTGTGGAGAATAGTGAGGTAAGTCCCCTTTACCGACGCTTGGTTTTGGAGACTACTGAAGTAAGTCCCCTTTACCGACGCCTTGATGTGGAGACTAATGAGGTAAGTCCCCTTTACCGTCGCTTGGATGTGGAGACTCCTTAGGTAAGTCCCCTTTACTGACGCCTGGCTGTGGAGACTAGTGAGGTAAGTCTCATTTACCGACGCTTGGATGTCTAAACTACTGAGGTCATTCACCTTTATCGAAGCCTGGTTGTGGAGACTCCTGAGGAAAGTCTCCTTTACCGACGCCTGGTTGTGGAGACTACTAATGTAAGTCACCTTTACCGACGCCTGGTTGTTGAGACTCCTGAGGTAAGTCTCCTTTACCGACGCTTGGTTGTGGAGACTACTAAGATAAGTCCCTTTTACCGATGCTTGGTTGTGGAGACTACCGAGGTAAGTCCCCTTTACCGACGCCTGGTTGTGGAGACAACTGAGGTAAGTCTCCTTTACCGACGCCTGGATATGGAGACTCCTGAGGTAAGTCCCCTTTACCGTCGCTTGGATGTGGAGACTCCTGAGGTAAGTCCCCTTTACTGACGCCTGGTTGTGGAGACTAGTGAGGTAAGTCTCCTTTACCGACGCTTGGATGTCTATACTACTGAGGTTAGTCACCTTTACCGAAGCCTGATTGTGGAGACTCCAGAGGTAAGTCTCCTTTACCGACGCCTGGTTGTGGAGACTATTGAGGTAAGTCACCTTTACCGACGCCTGGTTGTGGAGACTCCTGAGGTAAGTCTCCTTTACCGACGCTTGGTTGTGGAGACTACTAAGATAAGTCCCTTTTACCGACGATTGGTTGTGGAGACTACTGAGTTAAGTCCCCTTTACCGACGCCTGGTTGTGGAGACTAGTGAGGTAAGTCACCTTTACCGACGCTGGTTGTGGAGACTCCTGAGGTAAGTCTCCTTTACCGACGCTTGGTTGTGGAGACTACTACGATAAGTCCCTTTTACCGACGCTTGGTTGTGGAGACTACCGAGTTAAGTCCCCTTTACCGACGCTTGGTTGTGGACACTCCTGAGGTAAGTCTCCTTTACCGACGTTTGGTTGTCGAGACTCCTGAGGTAAGTCGCCTTTACCGACTCTTGGTTGTGGAGGCTAGTGAGGCAAGTCCCCTTTACCGACGCTTGGTTGTGGAGACTAGTGAGGTAAGGTTCCTATACCGACGCTTGGTTGTGGAGACTATTGAGGTAAGTCTCCTTTACCGATGCTTGGATGTCTAAAGTGCTGAGGTAAGTCACCTTTACCGACGCCTGGTTGTGGAGACTCCTGAGGTAAGTTTCCTTTACCGACGCCTGGTTGTGGAGACTAGTGAGGTAAGTCTCCTTTACCGACGCCTGGTTGTGGAGACTAGTGAGGTAAGTCTCTTATGCCGAAGTTTGGTTGTGGAGACTATTCAGGTAAGTCGCCTTTACCGACGCTTGGATGTCTAATCAAATGAGGTAAGTCACCTTTACCGACGCCTGGCTGTGGAGACTCCTGAGGTAAGTGTCCTTTACCGACGCTTGGTTGTGGAGACTAGTGAGGTAAGTCTCTTATGCCGAAGTTTGGTTGTGGAGACTATTCAGGTAAGTCTCCTTTACCGACGCTTGGATGTCTAAACTATTGAGGTATGTCACCCTTACCGAAGCCTGGTTGTGGAGACTCCTGAGGTAAGTCTCCTTTACCGACGCTTGGTTGTGGAGACTACTAAGGTAAGTCATCTTTACCGACGCCTGGTTGTGGAGACTCCTGAAGTAAGTCTCCTTTACCGACACTTGGTTGTGGAGACTACTAAGATAAGTGCCTTTTACCGACGCTTGGTTGTGGAGACTTCCGAGGTAAGTCCCCTTTACCGACGCCTGGTTATGGAGACAACTGAGGTAAGTCTCCTTTACCGACGCCTGGATGTGGAGACTCCTGAGGTAAGTCCCCTTTACCGTCGCTTGGATGTGGAGACTTCTGAGGTAAGTCCCCTTTACTGACGCCTGGTTGTCGAGATAAGTGAGGTAAGTCTTCTTTCCCGACGCTTGGATGTCTAAACTACTGAGGTTAGTCACCTTTACCGAAGCCTGATTGTGGAGACTCCTGAGGTAAGTCTCCTTTACCGACGCCTGGTTGTGGCGACTACTGAGGTAAGTCACCTTTACCGACGCCTGGTTATGGAGACTCCTGAGGTAAGTCTCCTTTACCAACGCTTGGTTGTGGAGACTAGTGAGGTAAGTCCCCTTTACCGACGCCTGATTGTGAAGACTACTGAGGTAAGTCCCCTTTACCGACGTCTGGTTGTCTTGACTACCGAGGAATGTCCCCTTTACCGACGCCTGGTTGTGGAGACTACCGAGGTAAGTCCCCTTTACCGACGCTTGGTTGTGGAGACTCCTGAGGTAAGTCTCCTTTACCGACGTTTGGATGTGGAGACTAGTGAGGTAAGTCTCCTATACCGGCGCTTCGTTGTGGAGACTATTGAGGTAAGTCCCTTTACCGATGCTTGGATGTCTAAACTGCTGAGGTAAGTCACCTTTACCGACGCCTGGTTGTGGAGACTCCTGAGGTAAGTTTCATATACCGACGCCTGGTTGTGGAGACTAGTGAGGTAAGTCCCCTTTACCGACGCCTGGTTGTGAAGACTACTGAGGTAAGTCCCCTTTACCGACGCCTGGTTGTCTTGACTACTGAGGAAAGTCCCATTTACCGACGCCTGGTTGTGGAGACTACCGAGGTACGTCCCCTTTACCGACGCTGGGTTGTGGAGACTCCTGAGGTAAGTTTCCTTTACCGACGCTTGGATGTGGAGACTAGTGAGGTAAGTCCCCTTTACCGACTTTTGGATGTGGAGACTAGTGAGGTAAGTCTCCTATACCGAAGCTTGGTTGTGGAGACTATTGAGGCAAGTCTCCTTTACCGACGCTTGGATGTCTAATCAAATGAGGTAAGTCACCTTTACCGACGCCTGGCTGTGGAGACTCCTGAGGTAAGTGTCCTTTACCGACGCTTGGTTGTGGAGACTAGTGAGGTAAGTCTCTTATGCCGAAGTTTGGTTGTGGAGACTATTCAGGTAAGTCTCCTTTACCGACGCTTGGGTGTCTAAACTATTGAGGTATGTCACCCTTACCGAAGCCTGGTTGTGGAGACTCCTGAGGTAAGTCTCCTTTACCGACGCTTGGTTGTGGAGACTACTAAGGTAAGTCATCTTTACCGACGCCTGGTTGTGGAGACTCCTGAAGTAAGTCTCCTTTACCGACACTTGGTTGTGGAGACTACTAAGATAAGTGCCTTTTACCGACGCTTGGTTGTGGAGACTTCCGAGGTAAGTCCCCTTTACCGACGCCTGGTTATGGAGACAACTGAGGTAAGTCTCCTTTACCGACGCCTGGATGTGGACACTCCTGAGGTAAGTCCCGTTTACCGTCGCTTGGATGTGGAGACTTCTGAGGTAAGTCCCCTTTACTGACGCCTGGTTGTCGAGATAAGTGAGGTAAGTCTTCTTTCCCGACGCTTGGATGTCTAAACTACTGAGGTTAGTCACCTTTACCGAAGCCTGATTGTGGAGACTCCTGAGGTAAGTCTCCTTTACCGACGCCTGGTTGTGGCGACAACTGAGGTAAGTCACCTTTACCGACGCTTGGTTGTGGAGACTCCTGAGGTAAGTCTCCTTTACCAACGCTTGGTTGTGGAGACTAGTGAGGTAAGTCCCTTTTACCGACGCTTGGTTGTGGAGACTGCCGAGTTAAGTCCCCTTTACCGACGCCTGGTTGTCTAGACTACTGAGGTAAGTTTCCTTTACCGTCGCCTGGTTGTGGAGACTAGTGAGGTAAGTCTCCTTTACCGACGCTTGGTTGTGGAGACTCCTAAGGTAAGTCTCCTTTACCGACGCTTGGTTATGGAGATAAGTGAGGCAAGTCCCCTATTTCGACGCTTGGTTGTGGCACTACTAAGATAAGTCCCTGTTACCGACGCTTGGTTGTGGAGATAAGTGAGGCAAGTCCCCTTTACCGACGATTGGTTGTGGCACTACTAAGATATGTCCCTGTTACCGACACTTGGTTGTGGAGACTAGTGAGGTAAGTCCCCTTTACCAACGCTTGGTTGTGGAGACTCCTGAAGTAAGTGGTCCTTTACCGACGCTTGGTTGTGGAGACTACTAAGATAAGTCCCTTTTACCGACGCTTGGTTGTGGAGACTGCCGAGTTAAGTCCCCTTTACCGACGCCTGGTTGTCTAGACTACTGAGGTAAGTCTCCTTTACCGTCGCCTGGTTGTGGAGACTAGTGAGGTAAGTCCCCTTTACCGACGCTTGGTTGTGGAGACTCCTGAGGTAAGTCTGCTTTACCGACGCTTGGTTGTGGAGACGACTAAGGTATGTCCCCTTTACCTACGAGTGGTTGTGGAGACTAGTGAGGTAAATCCCCTTTACGACGCTTGGTTTTAGAGACTAGTTCGGTAAGTCTCCTTTACCGACGCCTAGTTGTGTAGACTACTAAGGTAAGTCTCCTTCACCGACGCCTGGTTGTGTAGACTACTAAGGTAAGTCACCTTTACCGACGCTTGGATGTGTAGACTAGTGAGGTAAGTCCCCTTTACCGACGTTTGGATGTGGAGACTAGTGAGGTAAGTCTCCTATACCGACGCTTGGTTGTGGAGACTATTGAGGTAAGTCTCCTTTACCGATGCTTGGATGTCTAAACTGCTGAGGTAAGTCACCTTTACCGACGCCTGGTTGTGGAGACTCCTGAGGTAAGTCTCCTTTACTGACGCCTGGTTGTGGAGACTAGTGAGGTAAGTCCCCTTTACCGACGCCTGATTGTGGAGACTACTGTGGTAAGTCCCCTTTACCGACGCCTGGTTGTCTTGACTACTGAGGAAAGACCCCTTTACCGACGCCTGGTTGTGGAGACTACCGAGGTACGTCACCTTTACCGACGCTGGGTTGTGGAGACTCCTGAGGTAAGTTTCCTTTACCGACGCTTGGATGTGTAGACTACTAAGGTAAGTCCCCTTTACCTACGAGTGGTTGTGGAGACTAGTGAGGTAAATCCCCTTTACGACGCTTGGTTTTAGAGACTAGTTCGGTAAGTCTCCTTTACCGACGCCTATTTGTGTAGACTACTAAGGTAAGTCTCCTTCACCGACGCCTGGTTGTGTAGACTACTAAGGTAAGTCACCTTTACCGACGCTTGGATGTGTAGACTAGTGAGGTAAGTCCCCTTTACCGACGTTTGGATGTGGAGACTAGTGAGGTAAGTCTCCTATACCGACGCTTGGTTGTGGAGACTATTGAGGTAAGTCTCCTTTACCGATGCTTGGATGTCTAAACTGCTGACGTAAGTCACCTTTACCGACGCCTGGTTGTGGAGACTCCTGAGGTAAGTCTCCTTTACCGACGCCTGGTTGTGGAGACTAGTGAGGTAAGTCCCCTTTACCGACGCCTGGTTGTGTTGACTACTGAGGAAAGATCCCTTTACCGACGCCTGGTTGTGGAGACTACCGAGGTACGTCCCCATTACCGACGCTGGGTTGTGGAGACTCTTGAGGTAAGTTTCCTTTACCGACGCTTGGATGTGGAGACTAGTGAGGTAAGTCCCCTTTACCGACTTTTGGATGTGGAGACTAGTGAGGGAACTCTCCTATACCGAAGCTTGGTTGTGGAGACTATTGAGGTAAGTCTCCTTTACCGACGCTTGGATGTCTAAACTAATGAGGTAAGTCACCTATTCCGACGCCTGGTTGTGGAGACTCCTGAGGTAAGTCTCCTTTACCGACGCCTGGTTGTGGAGACTAGTGAGGTAAGTCTCCTTTCCAACGCTTGGTTGTGGAGACTAGTGAGGTAAGTCCCCTTTACCAACGCTTGGTTGTGGAGACTACTAAGATAAGTCCCTTTTACCGACGCTTGGTTGTGGAGACTAGTGAGGTAAGTCTCCTATACCGAAGCTTGGTTGTGGAGACTATTGAGGTAAGTCTCCTTTACCGACGCTTGGATGTCTAAACTAATGAGGTAAGTCACCTTTACCGACGCCTCGTTGTGGAGACTCCTGAGGTAAGTCCCATTTACCGACGCATGGTTGTGGAGACTCCTGAGGTAAATCTCCTTTCCCGAAGCTTGGCTGTTGAGACTACTAAGGTAAGTCCCCTTTACCGACGCTTGGTTGTGGAGGCTAGTGAGGTAAGGCCCCTTTACCGACACTTGGTTGTGGAGTAGGGG
>NW_024729095.1:47660-62609 GCF_018991925.1 Homarus americanus
ATCTTCGTTCGGTTGCGTATTGCTCTTGGTTGTGGAGACTAGAGAGGTAAGTCCCCTTTACTGACGCTTGGTTGTGGAGACTACTAAAATTAGTCCCTTTTACCGATGCTTGGTTGTGGAGACTCCTGAGGTAAGTCCCCTTTACCGACGCTTGATTGTCTAGACTACTGAAGTAATTCCCCTTTACTGACGCTTGGTTGTGGAGACTAGTGAGGTAAGTCCCCTTAACCGACGACTGGTTGTGGAGACTACCGAAGCATGTCCCCTTTGCTGGCGCTTGGTTGTCTAAACTACTGAGGTAAGTCCCCTTTACCAACGCCTGGTTGTGGAGACTACTGAGGTAAATACCCTTTACCGATGCTTGGTAGTGGAGACGGCTGAGGTAAGACTCCTTTAACGACGCCTGGATGTGGAGACTAGTGAGGTAAGTCCCCTTTACCGATGCTTGGTTGTGGAGACTCCTGAGGTAAATCCCTTTTACCGACGCCTGGTTGTGTACACTACTGAGGTAAATCCCCTTTACCGACGCTTGGTTGTGGAGACTACTGAGGTAAGTCCCCTTTACCGACTACTGGATGTGGAGACTAGTGAGGTAAGTCCACTTTACCGACGCTTGGATGTGGAGACTCCTGAGGTAAGTCCCCTTTACCGACGCCTGGCTGTGGAGACTATTGAGGTAAGTCTCGTTTACTGACGCTTGGTTGTGGAGACTATTCAGGTAAGTCCCCTTTACCGACGCTTGGTTGTTTACACTACTAAGGTAAATCCCCTTTACCGACGCCTGGATGTGGAGACTAGTGAGGTAAGTCCTTTTTACCGACGCTTGGTTGTGGACACTCCTGAGGTGAGTCTCCTTTACCGACGCTTGGTTGTGGAGACTCCTGAGGTAAGTTGCCTTTACCGACGCTTGGTTGTGGAGGCTAGTGAGGTAAGTCCCATTTACCGACGCTTGGTTGTGGAGACTTCTGAGGTAAATCTCCTTTCCCGACGCTTGGTTGTGGAGACTCCAGAGTTAAGTCCCCTTTACCGACGCCTGGTTGTGTAGACTCCTGAAGTAAGTCTCCTTTACCGACGCTTGGTTGTGGAGACTACAGAGGTAAGTCCCCTTTACCGACGCTTGGTTGTGGAGACTCCTGAGGTAAATCTCCTTTCCCGACGCTTGGTTGGGGAGACTCTAGAGGTAATTCCTCTTTACCGACGCCTAGTTGTGGAGACTACTGAAGTAAATTGCCTTTACCGACGCCTGGTTGTGGAGACTCCTGAGGTAAGTCTCCTTTACCGACGCTTGGTTGTGGAACTCCAGGTAATGAGTCCTTTACCGACGCCTGAGGTAAATCTCCTTTACCGACGCCTGGGTGTGGAGACTAGTGAGGTAAGTCCTTTACCGACGCTTGGCTGTGGAGGCTCGTGAGGTAAATCTCTTTCCCGACGGCTGGTTGTGTAGACTACTGAGGTAAATCCCTTTCCCGACCCTTGGTTGTGGAGACTACTGAGGTAAGTCCCCTTCCGACGCTTGGATGTGGAGGCTAGTGAGATAAGTCCTTTTACCGACGCTGTTTGTGGACACTCCTAGGTGAGTCTTCTTTACCGACGCTTGGTTGTGGAGACTCCTGAGGTAAGTCGCCTTTACCGACGGTTTGTGGAGGCTAGTGAGGTAAGTCCCTTTTCCGACGCTTGGTTGTGGAGACTCTGAGGTTAATCTCCTTTCCCGACGTTTGGTTGTGGAGACTCCAGAGTTAAGTCCCTTTACCGACGCCTGGTTGTGGAGACTCCTGAGGTAAGTCTCCTTTACCGACCTGGTTGTGGAGACGCTTGAAATAAGTCTCCTTTACCGACGCTTGGTTGTGGAGACTAGAGAGGTAAGTCCTTTACCGACGCTTGGTTGTGGAACTACTAAGATTAGTCCCTTTTACCGACGCCTGTGGTTGTGGAGACTCCTGAGGTAGTTCCCTTTACCGACGACTGGTTGTGGAGACTACTGGTATGTCCCCTTTACCGACGCTTGGTTGTCTAGACTACTGAGGTAAGTCCCCTTTACCGACGCTTGGTTGTGGAGACTAGTGAGGTAAGTCCACTTTACCGACGCTTGGTTGTGGACACTCCTGAGTTAAGTCTCCTTTACCGACGCCTGGTTGTGGAGACGCCTGAGGTAAGTCTCCTTTACCGAAGCCTGGTTGTTTAGACTACTAAGGAAAATCTCCTTTACTGACGCTTGGTTGTGGAGACTAGTGAGATAAGTCTCCTTTACCGACGTCTGGTTGTGGAGATTCCTGAGGTAAATGTCCTTTACCGACGCTTGGTTGTGGAGCTTATTGGGTAAGTCCCCTTTACCGACGCTTGGTTGTGGAGACTCCTGAGGTAAGTTCCCTTTACCGACGACTGGTTGTGGAGACTCCTGAGTTAAATCTCCTTTCCCGACGCTTGGTTGTGGAGACTCTTGAGGTAAGTCCCCTTTACCGACGCCTAGTTGTGGAGACTTCTGAAGTAAATTGCCTTTACCGACGCCTTGTTGTGGAGACTCCTGAGGTAAGTGTCCTTTACCGACGATTGGTTGTGGAGACTAATGAGGTAAGTCGCCTTTACCGACGCTTGGATGTGGAGACTAGTGAGGTAAGTCCCCTTTAACGACGCTTATTTGTGGAGACTCCTGAGGGAAGTCTCCTTTACCGACGCCTGGTTATGCAGACTCCTGAGGTAAGTCTCCTTTACCGACGCCTGGTTGTTTAGACTACTAAGGTAAATCCCATTTACTGACGCTTGGTTGTGGAGACTAGTGAGGTAAGTCTCCTTTATCGACGTCTGGTTGTGGAGATTCCTGAGGTAAATGTCCTTTACCGACGCTTGGTTGTGGAGACTAATGGGGTAAGTCTCCCTTACAGACGCCTGGATGTGGAGACTAGTGAGGTAAGTCCACTTTACCGACGCTTGGATGTGGAGACTCCTGAGGTAAGTCCCCTTTACCGACACCTGGCTGTGGAGAATATTGAGGTAAGTCTCCTTTACCGACGCTTGGTTGTGGAGACTATTGAGGTAAGTCCCCTTTAGCGATGCTTGGTTATGGAGACTAGAGAGGTAAGTCCCGTTTACCGACGCCTAGTTGTGGAGACTACTGAAGTAAATTGCCTTTACCGACGCCTGGTTGTGGAGACTCCTGAGGTAAGTGTCCTTTACCGACGCTTGGTTGTGGAGACTAATGAGGTAAGTCCCCTTTTCCGACGCTTGGATGTGGAGACTAGTGAGGTAAGTCCCCTTTAACGATGCTTGGTTGTGGAGACTCCTAAGGTAAGTCTCCTTTACCGACGCCTGGTTGTGGAGACTCCTGAGGTAAGTCTCCTTTACTGACGCCTGGTTGTTTAGACTACTAAGGTAAATCCCCTTTACTGACCCTTGGTTGTGGAGACTAGTGAGGTAAGTCTCCTTTATCGACGTCTGGTTGAGGAGATTCCTGAGGTAAATGTCCTTTACCGACGCTTGGTTGTGGAGACTAATGGGGGTAAGTCTCCTTTACAGACGTCTGGTTGTGGAGACTACTGAGGTAAGTCTCCTTTACCGACGCTTAGTTGGTGAGACTCCTGAGGTAAGTCCCCTTTACCGACGCCTGAGGTAAGTCTCCTTTACCGACGCCTGGATGTGGAGACTATTGAGGTAAGTACCCTTTACCGACGCTTGGCTGTGGAGGCTTGTGAGGTAAATCTCTTTTCCCGACGCCTGGTTGTGTAGACCACTGAGGTAAATCCCCTTTACGACCCTTGGTTGTGGGGACTACTGAGGTAAGTCCCCTTTACCGACGCTTGGTTGTGGAGACTAGTGAGGTAAGTCCTTTTTACCGACGCTTGGTTGTGGAGACACCAGAGTTAAGTCCCCTTTACCGACGCCTGGTTGTGAAGACTCCTGAGGTAAGTCTCCTTTACCGACGCTTGGTTGTGGAGACTAGAAAGGTAAGTCGCCTTTACCGACGCTTGGTTGTGGAGGCTAGTGAGGTAAGTCCCTTTAACCGACGCTTTGTTGTGGAGACTCATGAGGTAAGTCTCCTTTACTGACGCCTGGTTGTGGAGACTCCTGAGTAAGTCTCCTTTACCGACGCCTGGTTGTGGAGACTAGTGAAGTAAGTCCACTTTACCGATGCTTGGATATGGAGACTCTTGAGGTAAATCCCCTTTACCGACCCTTGGTTGTGGAGACTACTGAGGTAAGTCTCCTTTACCGACGCCTGTTTGTGGAGACTAGTGAAGTAAGTCCACTTTACCGATGCTTGGATATGGAGACTCTTGAGGTAAGTCCCCTTTACCGACGCCTGGCTGTGGAGACTATTGAGGTAAGTCCCCTTTACCGACGCCTGGCTGTGGAGACTATTGAGGTAAGTCTCCTTTACCGACGCCTGGTTGTTTAGACTACTAAGGTAAATACCCTTTACCGACGCCTGGATGTGGAGACTAGTGAGGTAAGTCCCCTTTACCGACGCTTGCTTGTGGAGACTAATGAGGTAAGTCGCCTTTACCGACTCTTGGATGTGGAGACTAGTGAGGTAAGTCCCCTTTAACGACGCTTGGTTGTGGAGACTCCTGAGGTAAATCTCCTTTACCGACGCCTGTTTATGCAGACTCTTGAGGTAAGTCTCCTTTACCGACGCCTGGTTGTTTAGACTACTAGGGTAAATCCCATTTACTGACGCTTGGTTGTGGAGACTAGTGAGGTAAGTCTCCTTTATCGACGTCTGGTTGTGGAGATTCCTGAGGTAAATGTCCTTTACCGACGCTTGGTTGTGGAGACTAATGGGGTAAGTCTCCTTTACAGACGCCTGGGTGTGGAGACTACTGAGATAAGTCTCCTTTACCGACACTTAGTTGTGGAGACTCCTGAGGTAAGTCCTCTTTACCGACGCCTGAGGTAAGTCCCCTTTACCGACGCCTGGATGTGGAGACTAGTGAGGTAAGTCCCCTTTACCGACGCTTGGTTGTGGAGCCTCGTGAGGTAAATCTCTTTTCCCGACGCCTGGTTGTGTAGACTACTGAGGTAAATCCCCTTTATCGACCCTTGGTTGTGGAGACTACTGAGGCAAGTCTCCTTTACCGACGCCTGGATGTGGAGACTAGTGAGGTAAGTCCACTTTACCGACGCCTGGTTGTGTAGACCAATGAGGTAAATCCCCTTTACCGACAATTGGTTGTGGAGACTAGTGAGGTAAGTCCTTTTTACCGACGCTTGGTTGTGGAGACTCCTTAGGTAAGTCGCCTTTACCGACGCTTGGTTGTGGAGGCTAGTGAGGTAAGTCCCCTTTACCCACGCTTGGTTGTGGAGACTCCTGAGGTAAATCTCCTTTCCCGACGCTTGGTTGTGGAGACACCAGAGTTATGTCCCCTTTACCGACGCCTGGTTGTGGAGACTCCTGAGGTAAGTCTCCTTTACCGACGCCTGGTTGTGGAGACTAGTGAAATAAGTCTCCTTTACCGACGCTTGGTTGTGGAGACTAGAGAGGTAAGTCCCCTTTACCGACGCTTGGTTGTGGAGACTACTAAGATTAGTCCCTTTTACCGGCGCCTGGTTGTGGAGACTCCTGAGGTAAGTTCCCTTTACCGACGATTGGTTGTGGAGACTACTGAGGTATGTCCCGTTTACCGACGCCTAGTTGTGGAGACTACTGAAGTAAATTGCCTTTACCGACGCCTGGTTGTGGAGACTCCTGAGGTAAGTCCCCTTTACCGACGCTTGGTTGTGGAGACTACTGAGGTAAGTCTCCTTTATCGACGCCTGGATGTGGTGACTAGTGAGGTAAGTCCACTTTACCGACGCTTGGATGTGGAGACTCGTGAGGTAAGTCCCCTTTTACCGACGCCTGGCTGTGGAGACTATTGAGGTAAGTCTCCTTTACCGACGTTTGGTTGTGGAGACTATTGGGGTAACTCCCCTTTACCGACTCTTGGTTGTGGAGACTAGAGAGGTAAGTCCCCTTTACCGACGCATGGTTGTGGAGACTAATGAGGTAAGTGTCCTTTACCGATGCTTGGTTGTGGAGACTCCTGAGGTAAATCTCCTTTCCCGACGCTTGGTTGTGGAGACTCCAGAGTTAAGTCCCCTTTACCGACGCCTGGTTGTGGAGACTCCTGAAGTAAGCCCTTGCCGACGCCTGGTTGTGGAGACTAGTGAAATAAGTCTCCTTTACCGACGCTTGGTTGTGGAGACTAGAGAAAGTCCCCTTAATGACGCTTGGTTGTGGAGACTCCTGATAAGATCCCTTTAACTGACGACTGGTTCAGGATTCCTGAGTGTGGATTCCTTTCCCGACGCTTGGTTGTGGAGACTCTAGAGGTAAGTCCCCTTTACCGACGCTTGGTTGTGGAGACTCCTGAGGTAAATCTCCTTTCCCGACGCTTGGTTGTGGAGACTAACGAGGTAAGTGTCCTTTACCGATGCTTGGTTGTGGAGACTAATGGGGTAAGTCTCCTTTACAGACGCCTGGTTGTGGAGACTACTGAGGTAAGTCTCCTTTACCGACGCTTAGTTGTGGAGACTCCTGAGGTAAGTCCCCTTTACCTACGCCTGAGGTAAATCTCCTTTACCGACGCCTGGATGTGGAGACTAGTGAGGTAAGTCCCCTTTACCGACGCTTGGCTGTGGAGGCTCGTGAGGTAAATCTCTTTTCCCGACGGCTGGTTGTTTAGACTACTGAGGTAAATCCCCTTTCCCGACCCTTGGTTGTGGAGACTACTGAGGTAAGTCCCCTTTACCTACGCCTGAGGTAAATCTCCTTTACCGACGCCTGGATGTGGAGACTAGAGAGGTAAGTCCCCTTTACTGACGCTTGGTTATGGAGACTACTAAGATTAGTCCCTTTTACCGACGCTTGGTTGTGGAGACTCCTGAGGTAAGTCCCCTTTACCGACGCTTGACTGTCTAGACTACTGAAGTAATTCCCCTTTATTGACACTTGGTTGTGGAGACTAGTGAGGTAAGTCCCCTTTACCGACGACTGGTTGTGGAGACTACTGAGGTAAATCCCCTTTACCGATGCTTGGTAGTGGAGACGGCTGAGGTAAGACTCCTTTAACGACGCCTGGTTGTGGAGACTAGTGAAGTAAGTCTCCTTTACCGACACTTGGTTGTGGAGACTAGAGAGGTAAGTCCCCTTTACTGACGCTTGGTTATGGAGACTACTAAGATTAGTCCCTTTTACCGACGCTTGGTTGTGGAGACTCCTGAGGTAAGTCCCCTTTACCGACGCTTGACTGTCTAGACTACTGAAGTAATTCCCCTTTATTGACACTTGGTTGTGGAGACTAGTGAGGTAAGTCCCCTTTACCGACGACTGGTTGTGGAGACTACTGAGGTAAATCCCCTTTACCGATGCTTGGTAGTGGAGACGGCTGAGGTAAGACTCCTTTAACGACGCCTGGATGTGGAGACTAGTGAGGTAAGTCCCCTTTACCGATGCTTGGTTGTGGAGACTCCTGAGGTAAATCCCTTTTACCGACGCCTGGTTGTGTAGACTACTGAGGTAAATCCCCTTTACCGACGCTTGGTTGTGGAGACTACTGAGGTAAGTCTCCTTTACCGACTACTGGATGTGGAGACTAGTGAGGTAATTCCCCTTTACCGACGCTTGGTTGTGGAGACTCCTGAGGTAAATCTCCTTTACCGACGCTTGGTTGTGGAGCCTTTAGAGGTAAGTCCCCTTTACCGACGCCTAGTTGTGGAGACTACTGAAGTAAATTACCTTTACCGACGCCTGGTTGTGGAGACTCATGAGGTAAGTGTCCTTCATCGACTCTTGGTTGTGGAGACTAATGAGGTAAGTCGCCTTTACCGACGCTTGGATGTGGAGACTAGTGAGGTAAGTCCCCTTTAACGGTGCTTGGTTGTGGAGACTCATGAGGTAAGTCTCCTTTACTGACGCCTGGTTGTGGAGACTCCTGGTAAGTCTCGCTACCGACGCCTGGTTATTTCAGACTACTAAAAGAGTAAATCCCTTTACCGACGCCTGGATGAACTAGTGGGAGTAAGTCCTTTACCAGCAGCAGTTGCTTGGAGCCTCGTGGTAAAATCTCTTTTCAGCGCCTGGTTGTATGAACTACTGGGTAAATCCCTTCTACCGACCCTTGGTTGTCTGGAGACCTACTGGGGTAAGTCTCCTTGCGGCCTGTTTGTGGAGACTAAAAGTGGAGTCCCTTACCACGACGCTTGGTTGTGGAGACTCCTGAGGTAAGTTCCCTTTACCGACGACTGGTTGTGGAGACTCCTGAGTTAAATCTCCTTTCCCGACGCTTGGTTGTGGAGACTCTTGAGGTAAGTCCCCTTTACCGATGCTTAGTTGTGGAGACTTCTGAAGTAAATTACCTTTACCGACGCCTTGTTGTGGAGACTCCTGAGGTAAGTGTCCTTTACCGACGCTTGGTTGTGGAGACTAATGAGGTAAGTCGCCTTTACCGATGCTTGGATGTGGAGACTAGTGAGGTAAGTCCCCTTTAACGACGCTTATTTGTGGAGACTCCTGAGGTAAGTCTCCTTTACCGACGCCTGGTTATGCAGACTCCTGAGGTAAGTCTCCTTTACTGACGCCTGGTTGTTTAGACTACTAAGGTAAATCCCATTTACTGACGCTTGGTTGTGGAGACTAGTGAGGTAAGTCTCCTTTATCGACCTCTGGTTGTGGAGATTCCTGAGGTAAATGTCCTTTACCGACGCTTGGTTGTGGAGACTAATGGGGTAAGTCTCCTTTACAGACGCCTGGATGTGGAGACTCCTGAGGTAAGTCTCCTTTACCGACGCTTGGTTGTGGAGACTACTGAGGTAAGTCTCCTTTACCGACGCTTAGTTGTGGAGACTCCTGAGGTAAGTCCCCTTTACCGACGCTTGGTTGTGGAGACTATTGGGTAAGTCCTTTAGCGATGCTTGGTTATGGAGACGGTACGTTTACCGACGCCTAGTTGTGGAGACTACTGAAGTAAATTGCCTTTACCGACGCCTGGTTGTGGAGACTCCTGAGGTAAGTGTCCTTTACCGACGCTTGGTTGTGGAGACTAATGAGGTAGTCCCTTTTCCGACGCTTGGATGTGGAGACTAGTGAGGTAAGTCCCTTTAACGACGCTTGGTTGTGGAGACTCCTGAGGTAATCTCCTTTACCGACGCCTGGTTGTGGAACTCCTGAGGTAAGTCTCCTACTGACGCCTGGTTGTTTAGACTACTAAGGTAAATCCCTTTACTGACGCTTGGTTGTGGAGACTAGTGAGGTAAGTCTCCTTTATCGACGTCTGGTTGAGGAGATACCTGGGTAAATGTCCTTTACCGGAGCGTTGGTGAGACTCCTGAGGTAAGTCCCCTTTACCGACGCCTGAGAATGAAGTCTCCTTTACCGACGCTTGGTTGTGGAGACTACAGAGGTAAGTCCCCTTTACCGACGCTTGGTTGTGGAGACTCCTGAGGTAAATCTCCTTTCCCGACGCTTGGTTGGGGAGACTCTAGAGGTAATTCCTCTTTACCGACGCCTAGTTGTGGAGACTACTGAAGTAAATTGCGTTTACCGACGCCTGGTTGTGGAGACTCCTGAGGTAAGTCTCCTTTACCGACGCTTGGTTGTGGAGACTAATGAGGTAAGTCGCCTTTACCGACGCTTGGATGTGGAGACTATTGAGGTAAGTCCCCTTTACGGACGCTTGGTTGTGGAGACTAAAGAGGTAAGTCCCCTTTACCGACACTTGGTTGTGGAGACTCATGAGGTAAGTTCCCTTTACCGACGACTGGTTGTGGAGACTCCTGAGTTAAATCTCCTTTCCCGACGCTTGGTTGTGGAGACTCTAGAGTTAAGTCCCATTTACCGACGCCTAGTTGTGGAGACTTCTGAAGTAAATTGCCTTTACCGACACCTGGTTGTGGAGACTCCTGAGGTACGTCTCCTTTACCGACGCTTGGTTGTGGAGACTAATGAGGTAAGTCGCCTTTACCGACGCTTGGATGTGGAGACTAGTGACGTAAGTCCCCTTTAACGACGCTTGGTTGGGGAGACTCCTGAGGTAAGTCTCTTTTACCGACACCTGGTTGTGGAGACTCCTGAGGTAAGTCTCCTTTTCTGACGCCTGGTTGATTAGACTACTAAGGTAAATCCCCTTTACTGACGCTTGGTTGTGGAGACTCCTGAGGTAAGTCACCTTTACCGACAACCTGGTTGTGGAGACTCCTGAGGTAAGTCCCCTTTACCGACGCCGAGTTGTGGAGACTACTGAAGTAAATTGCCTTTACCGATGCCTCGTTGTGGAGACTCCTGAGGTAAGTCCCCTTTACTGACGCCTAGTTGTGGAGACTACTGAAGTAAATTGCCTTTACCGATGCCTGGTTGTGGAGACTCCTGAGGTAAGTCTCCTTTACCGACGCTTGGATGTAGAGACTAATGAGGTAAGTCGCGTTTACCGACGCTTGGATGTGGAGACTAGTGACGTAAGTCCCCTTTAACGACGCTTGGTTGTGGAGACTCCTGAGGTAAGTCTCCTTTACCGACACCTGGTTGTGGAGACTCCTGAGGTAAGTCTCCTTTACCGACGCTTGGTTGTGGAGACTAATGAGGTAAGTCGCCTTTACCGACGCTTGGATGTGGAGACTAGTGACGTAAGTCCCCTTTAACGACGCTTGGTTGTGGAGACTCCTGAGGTAAGTCTCCTTTACCGACACCTGGTTGTGGAGACTCCTGAGGTAAGTCTCCTTTACTGACGCCTGGTTGATTAGACTACTAAGGTAAATCCCCTTTACTGACGCTTGGTTGTGGAGACTATTGAGATAAGTCTCCTTTACCGACGTCTGGTTGTGGAGATTCCTGAGGTAAATGTCCTTTACCGACGCTTGGTTGTGGAGACTAATGGGGTAAGTCTCCTTTACAGACGCCTTGATTGTGGAGACTACTGAGGTAAGTCTCCTTTACCGACTCTTAGTTGTGGAGACTCCTGAGGTAAGTCCCCTTTACCGACGCCTGAGGTAGGTCTCCTTTACCGACGCCTGGATGTGGAGACTAGTGAGGTAAGTCCCCTTTACCGACGCTTGATTGTGGAGGCTCGTGAGGTAAATCTCTTTTCCCGACGCCTGGTTGTGTAGACTACTGAGGTAAGTCCACTTTACCGACGCTTGGATGTGGAGACTCCTGAGGTAAGTCCCCTTTACCGACGCCTGGCTGTGGAGACTATTGAGGTAAGTCTCCTTTACCGACGCTTGGTTGTGGAGACTATTGAGGAAAGTCCACTTTACCGACGACTGGTTGTGGAGACTCCTGACTCCAGAGGTAAGTCCCCTTTACCGACGCCTAGTTGTGGAGACTACTGAAGTAAATTGCCTTTACCGACGCCTGGTTGTGGAGACTCCTGAGGTAAGTCCCCTTTACCGACGCCTGGTTGTGGAGACTACTGAAGTAAGTCGCCTTTACCGACGCTTGTTTGTGGAGACTAGTGAGGTAAGTCCCCTTTACCGACGCTTGGTTGTGGAGACTACTGAAGTAAGTCGCCTTTACCGACGCTTGTTTGTGGAGACTAGTGAGGTAAGTCCCCTTTACCGACGCTTGGTTTTGGAGACTCCTGAGGTAAGTCGCCTTTACCGACGCTTGGTTGTGGAGACTACTGAGGTAAATCCCCTTTACCGACGCTTGGTTGTGGAGACTAGTGAGGTATGTCTCCTTTACCGACGCCTGGTTGTGGAGACTCCTGAGGTAAGTCTCCTTTACCGACGCTTGGTTGTGGAGACTAATGAGGTAAGTCTCCTTTACAGACGCCTGGTTGTGGAGACTACAAAGGTAAATCTCCTTTACCGACGCTTGATTGTGGAGACTAGTGAGGTAAGTCCCCTTTGCACATTTCGGCCTTGAGGTGAATATACGTAAGACTTAGATGCTCTTTCAGCCTATCCCTGGTGACTTGACTTGACGTCTGGAGTTAAGGTAGGGGGCTATTGCTTGTAATGCTGGGTGGGAGAGCAGGGATTGGGATTGGAAGTACTTTGGTGGCAATTGGGGGGAGGGAGGGGATTCGTTTATGAATGAGGTGAAAAAGAGAGGGAAATTGAAGAAAGTACGATATAAGCAGTATCCGGGCTCAACCAGATATGCTGAGGTTATAATAATTATATTTCAACTTACATCTTGCGTATTTAGATACTATCTTTGAAGCCTTTTTCAATTTGTCATAAATATGCTTATTTTTGTAGTAGCCATTGTTGCAAGGAAGGGGTGACGACCTCTAGCCAGGCTCTTGTGGAGCTGGATGACCAACGCATCTTTTATTTTAATAAGAGTGGAAGGAAGGGGCAAGAAGACAAGTGTTGGAGAGGTCATGGATAGTGTCCGTTTGTCACTCTTATCTTTTTAATTTTTTTTCTGTTTTAGAGACTTGAAGCTTTTTGTTTATAGTAGGGAGGTGTAGGATCCAACTTGCTAGTTTTGTTCGCAAGGAGGTGGTCCTATCTTTTTGGTTTAATTGAAAGATTGAAGCTTGACTTGGAGGTACAGTATTTATTTGGCTATACAGTTCTTTTTGTTTTTGTATTAAATTTGATGATTTTTAGATGTATTTTGGTATTGGTGGTGGATTGCTGACTCTTATTCTGAACCAAGCGTGTTCTTCTCTTGCTCTTCCTACTGGTTCGTTGTCGAGCCAGTTAGTTACAGTTTCTGAGTCTAACTCTCGTACTTGTTCCCATTATTTTTGGCTTGGTTGTTGAAGTCTACGTTTACTGCGTTGATGTTAGCTCTTATATGGAGTTCTTCGATTGTTACTCTTTTTTCGTAACTGGTGTTATATATGAATCTTAGGCTTTTATTTTGTACCGTTTGAAGTTTCTTGATTCTCGTTGCACTGAATGAGTTGGTTGGTACAGGCGGGTAGCACATTACTGATTTTATTAGTGCCGTGTATAATTTCCTTTTGCTTAGTATGTTAAGGATTTTCAATCTTCTTATTTTTGAGAGTTTGTTGCATAGCTTGTGGACGTTTTCGTTGATGGAGCTCTTGTAACCATTTTTTTGTGATTTTCATTCCCAGGATGCTACTTTCGTTAGTGTATGGGTAAATTTCTCCAACTACTATTACTGGTTCGATCTTTTTCTTGGCAATTGGCATGATTTTAAATTTGTTGATGTTTGTCCGTATTTTCTATTTCTTTTCGTAGTCACTTGTGTTTTTTATTGCTAAGGCCGTATGGTGGGCCATCATTGCTTCTGATTTTTCGGGATATGAAATGATTTGTGGGATGTCATCGGCAAAGATAATGTGTTCGCAATGTTGCGTTGGTTCAGATAAGTTGCTCGTATATATGGCGAATAGTGTTGGGGATAGGACGCCTCCCTGGGGCACTCGGCTTTCTAGGCCGAAGGGTGGACCAATGGTTGCTAATTTGTAGCTGTGCTGTACTGTTTTGGATGTAGTTGTTAGGTGTTCTGGGTAATAAGTTCTATATACAGGAGAGAACACAAACACCTGTATAGTTTTGTAGGTTCGGTTTACTGGATAAGAGTATGTACACAGGGGGGGGGTAGCACTCCTCAGCTAGGCTCCTGGTCAACTGCTATAGACGACGTATGGCAAGTGATACATTAGCAGCTTCCATACGTCGCCAGGCACATTAATTAAGCATGTGGGATATGGTAATAACATTGCCACACGCTGCTAGCTAGGCTGAATAAATATAAATGGAGCACATACATAATATACATACATAATACATAATCCAGCATACATAATATACATACACCTCCCTCCCCCCTATACGCTCATAGCAAAGTCTTGAGCGGACCTTTTCTTCTGGATCCGTTCTGAGCGTCGAGGGACTTCATCACTGGGAAGGGTATGGGACTCAACACTGGTGGCGGGGCCAGCAGAAGGCATTGTTACGGGGCGGAGAAAACGGCGGTTCCTCCACCACACACGACCACTGGGTAACCGCACCTGGTAGTCCCGTGACCTGCCGAGACCCATGACTGCGCCTACATTGTCCCAACGTAGGGAGGTCGGGTCCTGAACACGGACTTGGGTGCCGACACTCAACCTGGGGAGAGAACGGGCGTGGTCGTTGTAGCGGGCGACGACGTCCTGAACACGTTCGGCGGCTCGGCGATCACAATCCTCTGTCATGGCCTGCCACTCCTTGGAGAAGGATTGAGGGTGAGCAGGGACACAAGAACGAAGGGGGCGTCCATACAAAACCTGGGCAGGGGAGCGTCCGGTGTAGTTAGGTGTGTTGCGGAGTTCAAGAAGACCCCGGTCGAAGGCCTCGCAGTCAATGTTCCCAGAAGGGGCCACCTTAAGGATGAGGTGCTTCAGGGATTTGACAGCAGCCTCAGCGTGGCTGTTGGACTGCGGGTAATGGGGCGATGACAACACATGCCGGACTCCCCATCGGTCAAGGAACACAGCAAAGTCCCGGCTTGTGAACTGAGGCCCTCCGTCGGTTCGCAGGCGTACAGGAACGCCCACGTCACGGAAGTAGTGGCGGAACTTGCTGATGGTGGCGGCAGACGTCGTGTCATTACCGCACTTGATGACAACCGGCCAACCAGAGAGACGGTCGACGATAACAAGGAAGGACTTTCCTGACACAGAGAAAAAGTCGGCCGACACAGACTCAAAGGGGCGGGTGGGGTTGTCGTCACTCATGAAGGGTTCCTGCTGCTGGCTGGGTTGTAATACTTGGCAGGGCTCACACGCACGGACAACATTGGAGATGTCGGAGTTGATGCCGGGCCAGAACACAGTCTGTCGTGCACGTCGTTTGGTGGCCTCAGCTCCACGGTGACTGTCGTGGAGGCGAGCCAAGGCGTGGGGACGTGATGCAGCAGGGACAACTACACGTGCTCCGTACAGAACAAGGTCTCCGTCGCAGTAGAGTTCATCGCGGAGTTTCCAATACGGGAGCAGGGTGTTGTGAAGATCGTAGCGGTTGCTAGGAAATCCATTCCTCACGCACTCGACAAGTCGGACGGACACCTTG
>NW_024729096.1:0-10886 GCF_018991925.1 Homarus americanus
CCCTGGATGAGTATAACAGTTCCCTGATCGAGTATAACAAAGTCCCCTGATCGAGTATAACAAAGTCTCCTGGTCCAGTATAAGAAAGTCCCCTGATCGAGTATAACATATCTCCTGATCGAGTATAACAACGTCTCCTGGCCTAGTTTAACAAAGTCCCCAGATCGAGGATAACAAAGTCCCCTAATCGATTATAACAAAGTCCCCTGGTCGAGTAAGACAAAGGGCCCTGATCGAATAAGACTAAGCCCCCTCATCGAGTATAACAAAGTCCCCTGATCCTAGTAAAAAAAAGCCCCTTGGACGAGTATAACAAAGTCCCCTGAACCGAGTATAACAAAGTCCCCTGATCGAGTATAACATATCCACTGATCGAGTATCACAAAGTCCCTGGTGGAGTATAACAAAGTTCCCACTACATTAAAGGTATAACAAAGTTTTCTAATCGAGCATAACAAAGGCACTTGGTCGAGTATAACAAAGTCCTCTGATCAAGTATAACAAAGTCCCCTGATCGAGTATCACAAAGTCTCCTGGTCGAGTATAACAAAGTTATCTAATCGAGTATAAAAAAGCCCCTCGTCGACTATAACAAAGTCCTCTGATCGAGTATAACAAAGTCCCCTGTTCGAGTCTAACAAAGTCCCCTTATCGAGTATAACAAATTCACCTTATCGAGTAACAAAGTTCCCTTATCGAGTACAACAAAGTCCCCTAATGGAGTATAACAAAGGCCCTGGTCGAGTATAACAAAGTCCCCCATCGAGTGTAACAAAGTTTCCTAATCGAGTATAAAAATGTCCCCTGGTCCAGTGTAACAAAGTACCCTGATCGAGTATAAAAAAGTCCCCTGGCCCAGTATAACAAAGTCCCTAGATCAAGCATACCAAATTCCCATGATCGATTATAACAAAGTCCCCGGTCCAGTATTGCAAAGGGCCCTGAGCGAGTAAGACAAAGTCCCCTAATCGAGTATAACAGAGCCCCCTGCTCGAGTATAACAAAGTCCCCTGGTCGAGTATAGTAAAGTCCCCTTGTCGAGTATAACAAAGCCTCCTGATTGAGTATAACAAAGTCCCCTGATTGATTATTACAAAGCTCCCTGCTCGAGTATAACAAAGTCCCCTGATCGAGTCTAAAAAAGGCCTCTAATCGAGTATAAGAAAGTCCCCTGATCGAGTATAACAAAGCCGTATAACAAAGTCCCCTAGTCAAGTATAACAAAGTCCCCTGTTCGAGTCTAACAAAGTCCCCTTATCGAGTAAAACAAATTCCCCTTATCGAGTATAACAAAGTCCCCTTATCGAGTATAACAAAGTCCCTGATTGAGTATAACAAAGTCCCTAGATCGAGCATACCAAAGTCCCCTAATCGATTATAACAAAGTCCCCCGGTCGAGCATACCTAAGTCCCCTGATCGAGTATAACAAAGTCACTTGATGGAAAATAACAAAGCCCGGCTGGATGAGTATAATAAAGTTCCCTGATCGAGTATAACAACGTTCCCTGATCGAGTATAACAAAGTCTCCTGGTCCAGTATAACAAAGTCCCTGATCGAGGATAACAAAGTCCCCTAATCGAGAATAAAAATGTCCCCTGGTCCAGTGTAACAAAGTCCCTTCATCGAGTATAAAAACGTCCCCTGGCCCAGTATAACAAAGTCCCTAGATCGAGCATACCAAAGTCCCCTGACCGATTATAACAAAGTCCCCCTGTCGAGTATAGCAAAGGGGCCTGATCGTGTAAGACAAAATCCCCTGATTGAGTATAAGAAAGTCCCCTGATCGAGTATGACAATGCCCCCTGGATGAGTATAACAAAGTTCCCTGATCGAGCATAACAAAGTCCCCTGATCGAGTATAACAAAGTCCCCTGGTCCAGTATAACAAAGTCCCCTGATCGAGTATAACATATCCCCTGATCGAGTATAACAACGTCTCCCTGGCCTAGTTTAACAAAGTCCCCAGATCGAGCATAACAAAGTTCCCTAATCGATTATAACAAAGTCCCCTGGTCGAGTATAACAAAGGGCGCTGATCGAGTAAGACTAAGTCCCCTCATCGAGTATAACAAAGTCCCCTGATCCTAGTATAACAAAGCCCCCCTGGACGAATATAACAAAGGTTCCTAATCGAGTATAACAAAGTCTCCTGATCGCATATAACAAAGTCCCCTGATCGAGTATAACAAAGTCTCCTGGATGAGTATAACAAAGTCCCCTCATCGAGTATAACAAAGTCCATTGGTCAAGTATAAAAAAGTTCCCATGATCGAGCATAGACAAGTCTCCTGATCGAGTATAACAAAGTCCCCTGATAGAGTATAACAAAGTCCTCTGGTCGAGTATAAAAAGTCCCCTGATCGAGTATAACAAAGTCCCCTGGTCGAGTATAACAAAGTCCCCTCATCGAGTATAACAAAGTCCATTGGTCAAGTATAAAAAAAGTTCCCTTGATGGGCATAGCAAAGTCTCCTGGTCCCGAGTATAACAAAGTCCCCTGATCGAGTATAACAAAGGCCCCTGATCGAGTATAACAAAGTCCCCTGATAAAGTATAACAAAGTCCCCTGATAAAGTATAACAAAGGCCCCTGATCGAGTATAACAAAGGCCCCTGATCGAGTATAACAAAGTCCCCTGGTAAAGTATAACAAAGTCCCCTGATAAAGTATAACAAAGATCCTGCTTGAAAAAGGTATAACAAGTCCCCTGGTCAGGTCAAAAAGGACTTTGTCCGAGGTATAACAAAGTCCACCTTGATCTAATTATAACAAAGGCCCCTGATCAAAGGTGTAACAAAAAGGCTATCAGGTATAACAAAGTCCCTAATCAGGCACAACAAAGTCCCTGGTCAGGTATATAACAAAGTCCTGTTCGAGTCTAACAAAAGCTCCCATCGTTATAACAAATTCACCTTATCGAGTAACAAAGTCCCCTTATCGAGTACAACAAAGTCCCCTAATCGAGTATAACAAAGGCCCTGGTCGAGTATAACAAAGTCCCCCATCGAATGTAACAAAGTTCCCTAATCGAGTATAAAAATGTCCCCTGGTCCAGTGTAACGAAGTACCCTGATCGAGTATAAAAAAGTTCCCTGGCCCAGTATAACAAAGTCCCTAGATCAAGCATACCAAAGTCCCCTGATCGATTATAACAAAGTCCCCGGTCCAGTATTGCAAAGGGCCCGAGCGAGTAAAACAAAGTCCCCTAATCGAGTATAACAAGGCCCCTGCTCCCCAGGTATAACAAAAGTCCCCTGGTAAAGTATAGCAAAAGTCCCCTAATAAAGGTATAAGCAAAGCCTCCTGATCGAGTATAACAAAAGTCCCTGATCGAGTATATAAAGCTCATAACAAAGGTATAACAAAGAAGTCCCTGATCGAGGTCTAAAAAAGGCCTCTAATCGAGTATAAGAAAGTCGCCTGATCGAGTATAACAAAGGCGCCTAATCGAGAATAACAAAGTCCCCTGGTCAAGTATAACAAAGTCCCCTGTTCGAGTCTAACAAAGTCCACTTATCGAGTAAAACAAATTCCCCTTATCGAGTATAACAAAGTCCCCTTATCGAGTATAACAAAGTCCCTGATCGAGTATAACAAAGTCCCTACATCGAGCATGCCAAAGTCCCCTAATCGATTATAACAAAGTCCCCCGGTCGAGCATACCAAAGTCCCCTGATCGAGTATAACAAAGTCCCCTGATGGAAAATAACAAAGCCCCGTGGATGAGTATAACAAAGTTCCCTGATCGAGTATAACATCGTTCCCTGATGGAGTATAACAAAGTCTCCTGGTCCAGTATAACAAAGTCCCCTGATCGAGGATAACAAAGTCCCCTAATCGAGAATAAAAATGTCCCCTGGTCCAGTGTAACAAAGTCCCTTCATCGAGTATAAAAAAGTCCTCTGGCCCAGTATAACAAAGACCCTAGTTCGAGCATACCAAAGTCCCCTGATCGATTATAACAAAATCCCCCGGTCGAGTATAGCAAAGGGCCCTGATCGTGTAAGACAAAATCCCCTGATCGAGTATTAGAAAGTCACCTGATCGAGTATGACAAAGCCCCCTGGATGAGTATAACAAAGTTCCCTGATCGTGTATAACAAAGTCCCCTGATCGAGTATAACAAAGTCCCCTGGTCGAGTATGACAAAGCCCCCTGGATGAGTATAACAGTTCCCTGATCGAGTATAACAAAGTCCCCTGATCGAGTATAACAAAGTCCCCTGGTCCAGTATAACAAAGTCCCCTGATCGAATATAACATATCCCCTGATCGAGTATAACAACGTCTCCTGGCCTAGTTTAACAAAGTCCCCAGATCGATTATAACAAAGTCCACTGGTCGAGTATGACAAAGGGCCCTGATCGAGTAAGACTAAGTCCCCTCATCGAGTATAACAAAGTCACCTGATCCTAGTATAAAAAAGCCCCTTCGACGAGTATAACATATCCACTGATCGAGTATCACAAAGTCCCTGGTGTAGTATAACAAAGTTCCCTGGTCGAGTATAACAAAGTTTTCTAATCGAGCATAACAGAGGCCCTTGGTCGAGTATAACAAAGTCCTCTGATCAAGTATAACAAAGTCCCCTGATCTAGTATAACAAAGTCCCCTAATCAAGTATAACAAAGTCCCCTCATCAAGTATAACAAAGACCCCTGATCGAGTATAACATATCCCCTGATCGAGTATAACAAAGTTCTCTGGTCGAGTATGACAAAGTCCCCTGATCGAGTATAACAAAGTCCCCTGATCGAGTATTACATATCCCCTGATTGAATATAACAAAGTCCCTGGTGGAGTATAACAAAGTCCCCTGATCGAGTATCACAAAGTCTCCTAGTCGAGTATAACAAAGTTTTCTAATCGAGTATAAAAAAGCCCCTCGTCGAGTATAACAAAGTCCTTTGATCGAGTATAACAAAGTCCCCTGATCGAGTATAACATATCACCTGATCGAGTATAACAAAGTCCTCTGGTCGAGTATAACAAAGTCCCCTGATCGAGTATAACAATGTCACCTGGTCGAGTATAACAATGTCCCCTGATCGAGTATAACAAAGGCCCCTCATCGAGTATAGCAAAGCCCATTGGTCAAATATAGTAAAGTCCACTCATCGAGTATAACAAAGTTCCCCGATGGAGTATAACAAAGGCCTCTGGTCGAGTAAGACAAAGTCTCCTGATCAAGTATAAAAAGTCCCCTGGTCGAATATAACAAAGTCCCCTAATCGAGTATAACAAAGTCCCCTGGTCGAGCATAATAAAGCACCCTCATCGAGTATAACAAAGGCCCCTAATCGAGTATAACAAAGTCTCCTGATCGCGTATAACAAAGTCCCCTGGTCCAGTATAACAAAGTCCCCTGATCGAGTATAACATATCCCCTGATCGAGTATAACAACGTCTCCTGGCCTAGTTTAACAAAGTCCCCTGGTCGAGTATAACAAAGGGCCCTGATCGAGTAAGACAAAGTCCCCTGGATGAGTACAACAAAGTCCCCTGATCGAGTATAACATATCCCCTGATTGAGTATAACAAAGTCCTCTGGTCGAGTATAAAAAAGTCCCCTGATCGAGTATAACAAAGTCCCCTGGTCGAGTATAGGAAAGTCCCCTCATCGAGTATAACAAAGTCCCCTGATCCTAGTATAACAAAGCCCCCCTGGACGAGTATAACAAAGGCCCCTAATCGAGTATAACAAAGTCTCCTGATCGCATATAACAAAGTCCCCTGATCGAGTATAACAAAGTCCCCTGGATGAGTACAACAAAGTCCCCTGATCGAGTATAACATATCCCCGAATTGAGTATAACAAAGTCCTCTGGTCGAGTATAAAAAAGTCCCCTGATCGAGTATAACAAAGTCCCCTGGTCGAGTATAACAAAGTCCCCTCATCGACTATAACAAAGGCCTCTCATCGAGAATAACAAAGTCCATTGGTCAAGTATAAAAGAGATCCCTGGTCGAGTATAACAAAGTCCCCTGGTCGAGTATAAGAAAGTCCCCTGGATGAGTATAACAAAGTCCCCTGATCGAGTATAACATATCCTCTGATTGAGTATAACAAAATCCTCTGGTCGAGTATAAAAAAGTCCCCTAATTGAGTATAACAAAGTCCCCTGGATGAGTATAACAAAGTCCCCTGGTCGAGTTTAGCAAAGTCCCCTGATCGAGTATAACAAAGCCTCCTGATCGAGTATAACAAAGTCCCCTCATCGAGTATAACAAAGGCCCCTCATCGAGAATAACAAAGTCCATTGGTCAAGTATAAAAGAGATCCCTGGTCGAGTATAACAAAGTCCCCTGGTCGAGTATAGGAAAGTCCCGTGATCGAGTATAACAAAGCCTCCTCATCGAGTATAACAAAGTCCCCTGGTCGAGTATAACAAAGCCCCCTTCTCGAGTATAACAAAGTCCCCTAATCGAGTCCAAAAAATGCCTCTAATCGAGTATAAGAAAGTCCCCTGATCAAATATAACAAAGCCGCCTAATCAAGTATAACAACGTCCCCTGGTCGAGTATAACAAAGTCCACTGTTCGAGTCTAACAAAGTCCCCTCATCGAGTATAACAAATTCCCCTTATCGAGTATAACAAAGTCCCCTTATCGAGTTTAACAAAGTCCCCTAATCGAGTATAACAAAGGCCCCTGGTCGAGTATAACAAAGTCCCTGATCGAGTATAACAAAGTCCCTAGGTCGAGCATGCCAAAGTCCCCTAATCGATGATAACAAAGTCCCCGGTCGAGTATAGCAAAGGGCCCTGATCGAGTAAGACAAAGTCCCCTGATCGAGTATAACAAAGTCCCCTGTTGGAGAATAAAAAAGCCCCCTGGATGAGTATAACAAAGTTCCCTCATCGAGTATAACAACGTCCCCTGATCGAGTATAACAAAGTCTCCTGGTCCAGTATAACAAAGTCCCCTTATGGAGTATAACAAAGTCCCCTAATCGAGTATAAAAATGTCCCCTGGTCCAGTGTAACAAAGTCCCCTCATCGAGTAAAAAAATGTCCCCAGATCGAGTATAACAACGTCTCCTGGCCTAGTTTAACAAAGTCCCCAGATCGAGCATAACAATGTCCCCTAATCGATTATAACAAAGTCCCCTGGACGAGTATGACAAAGGGCCCTGATCGAGTAAGACTAAGTCCCCTCATCGAGTATAACAAAGTCTCCTAATCGTGTATAACAAAGTCCCCTGGTCGAGTATAGCATATCCCCTGATCGAATATAAAAAAGTCCCCTAGTCGAGTATAACAAAGTCCTCTGATCGAATATAACAAAGTTCCCTGATCGAGTATAACATATCCTCTGATCGAGTATAACAAAGTCCCTGGTGGAGTATAACAAAGTCCCCTGATCAAGTATAAAAAAGTCCACTGGTCTAGTATAACAAAGTCCCCTGGTCGATTATAGCAAAGTCCCCGGGTCGAGTATATTAAAGCCCCCTCATCGAGTATAACAAATGCCCCGAATCGAGTATAACAAAGTCCCCTGATCGAGTATAACAAAGTCCCCTGATAGAGTATAACAAAGTCCTCTGGTCGAGTATAAAAAAGTCCCCTGATCGAGTATAACAAAGCCTCCTGATCGAGTATAAAAAAGTCCCCCGATCGAGTATAAGAAAGCCCCCTGCTCGAGTATAACAAAGTCCCCTGATCGAGTCCCAAAAA
This sequence comes from Homarus americanus, assembly GCF_018991925.1. Lineage (NCBI taxonomy): Eukaryota > Metazoa > Arthropoda > Malacostraca > Decapoda > Nephropidae > Homarus > Homarus americanus. Next base: position 7,678 of record NW_024729096.1, read on the forward strand.
GGCCTTTAATCGAGTATAACAAAGTCCCCTGATCTAGTATAACAAAGGCCCCTGATCGAGTGTAACAAAGGCCCCTCATCGAGTATAACAAAGTCCCCTAAACGTGCATAACAAAGTCCCCAGGTCGAGTATAACAAAGTCCCCTGTTCGAGTCTAACAAAGTCCCCTTATCGATCGAGTATAACAAAGGCCCTGGTCGAGTATAACAAAGTCCCTCATCGAGTGTAACAAAGTCCCCTAATCGAGTATAAAAATGTCCCCTGGTCCAGTGTAACAAAGTCCCCTGATCGAGCATAAAAAAGTCCCCTGGCCCAGTATAACAAAGTCCCTAGATCAAGCATACCAAAGTCCCCTGATCGATTATATCAAAGTCCCCGGTCCAGTATAGCAAAGGGCCCTGAGCGAGTAAGACAAAGTCCCCTAATCGAGTATAACAGAGCCCCCTGCTCGAGTATAACAAAGTCCCTGGTCGAGTATAGCAAAGTCCCCTAATCGAGTATAACAAAGCCTCCTGATCGAGTATAACAAAGTCCCCTGATCGAGTATAACAAAGCTCCCTGCTCGAGAATAACAAAGTCCCCTGATCGAGTCTAAAAAAGGCCTCTAATCGAGTATAAGAAAGTCCCCTTATCGAGTAAAACAAATTCCCTTATCGAGTCTAACAAAATCCCCTTATCGAGTATAACAAAGTCCCTGATCGAGTATAACAAAGTCCCTAGATCGAGCATACCAAAGTCCCCTAATCGATTATAACAAAGTCCCCCGGTCGAGCATACCAAAGTCCCCTGATCGAGTATAACAAAGTCCCCTGATGGAAAATAACAAAGCCCCCTGGATGAGTATAACAAAGTTCCCTGATCGAGTATAACAACGTTCCCTGATCGAGTATATCAAAGTCTCCTGGTCCAGTATAACAAAGTCCCCTGATCGAGGATAACAAAGTCCCCTAATCGAGAATAAAAATGTCCCCTGGTCCAGTGTAACAAAGTCCCTAGATCAAGCATACCAAAGTCGCCTGATCGATTATAACAAAGTCCCCCGGTCGAGTATAGCAAAGGGCCCTGATCGTGTAAGACAAAATCCCCTGATTGAGTATAAGAAAGTCCCCTGATCGAGTATAACAAAGCCCCCTGGATGAGTATAACAAAGTTCCGTGATCGAGTATAACACAGTCCCCTGATCGAGTATAGCAAAGTCCCCTGATCGAGTAAAACAAAGTCCCCTAATCGAGTATAAAATGTCCCCTGTTCCAGTGTAACAAAGTCCCCTGATCGAGTATAAAAAAGTCCCCTGGTCGACTATAGCAAGTCCTCTGGTCGAGTATAAGAAAGCCTCCTCATCGAATATAACAAAGGCCTCTAATCGAGTATAACAAAGTCCCCTAATCTAGTATAACAAAGGCCCCTGATCGAGTATAACAAAGGCCCCTGGTCGAGTATAACAAAGTTCCTGATCGAGGTGTAACAAAAGTCCCTGATCGAGTATAACAAAGTCCCTAATCGAGTATAACAAAGTCCCCTGATCGAGTATAACATATCCCCTCATCGAGTATAAAAAAGTCTCCTTGCCCAGTATATCAAAGCCCCAGATCGAGCATAACAAAGTCCCCTGATCGATTATAACATACTCCCGGACCGAGGATAACAAAGGCCTCTGGTCGAGTATAACAAAGTCCACTGGTCGAGAATAAGAAAGTCCCCTGATACAAATATAACAAAGTCCCCTGACCGAGTATAACAAAGTCCCCTGATCGAGTATAACAAAGGCCCCTGGATGAGTATAACAAAGTCCCCTGATCGAGTATAACATATCCCCTGATTGAGTATAACAAAGTCCTCTGGTTGAGTATAAAAAAGTCCCCTGATCGAGTATAACAAAGTCCCCTGGTCGAGTATAACAAAGTCCCCTCATCGAGTATAACAGAGGCCCCTCATCGAGAATAACAAAGTCCATTGGTCAAGTATAAAAGAGATCCCTGGTCGAGTATAACAAAGTCCCCTGGTCGAGTATAGGAAAGTCCCGTGATCGAGTATAACAAAGCCTCCTCATCGAGTATAACAAAGTCCCCTTGTCGAGTATAACAAAGCCCCCTGCTCGAGTATAAACAAGGCCCCTAATCGAGTCCAAAAAAGGCCTCTAATCGAGTATAAGAAAGTCCCCTGATCAAGTATAACAAAGCCGCCTAATCAAGTATAACAACGTCCCCTGGTCGAGTATAACAAAGTCACCTGTTCGAGTCTAACAAAGTCCCGTCATCGAGTATAACAAATTCCCCTTATCGAGTATAACAAAGTCCCCTTATCGAGTTTAACAAAGTCCCCTAATCGAGTATAACAAAGGCCCCTGGTCGAGTATAACAAAGTCCCTGATCGTGTATAACAAAGTCCCTAGGTCGAGCATACCAAAGTCCCCTAATCGATTGTAACAAAGTCCCCCGGTCGAGTATAGCAAAGGCCCTAATCGAGTAAGACAAAGTCCCCTGATCGAGTATAACAAAGTTCCCTGATCGAGTATAACAACATCCCCTGATCGAGTATAACAAAGTCTCCTGGTCCAGTATAACAAAGTCCCCTTATCGAGTATAACAAAGTCCCCTAATCGAGTATAAAAATGTCCCCTGGTCCAGTGTAACAAAGTCCTCTCATCGAGTAAAAAAAAGTCCCCTGATCGAGTATAACAACGTCTCCTGGCCTAGTTTAACAAAGTCCCCAGATCGAGCATAACAAAGTCCCCTAATCGATTATAACAAAGTCCTCTGGACGAGTATGACAAAGGGCCCTGATCGAGTAAGACTAAGTTTCCTCATCGAGAATAACAAAGTCCCCTAATCGTGTATAACAAAGTTCCCTGGTCGAGTATAGCATATCCCCGGATCGAATATAAAAAGTCCCCTAGTCGAGTATAACAAAGTCCTCTGATCGAATATAACAAAGTCCCCTGATCGAGTATAACATATCCTCTGATCAAGTATAACAAAGTCCCTGGTGGAGTATAACAAAGTCCCCTGATCGAATATAAGAAAGTCCCCTGGTCGAGTTTAACAATGTCCCCTGATCGAGTATAACAAAGGCCCCTCATCGAGTATAGCAAAGTCCATTGGTCAAATATAGGAAAGTCCACTCATCGAGTATAACAAAGTCCCCGGATCGAGTATAAATGGCCTCTGGTCAAGTATGAGAAAGTCCCCTGATCAAGTATAAAAAAGTCCC
>NW_024729097.1:0-9183 GCF_018991925.1 Homarus americanus
ATCAGTAAGACAGTTTCATCAGTAAGACAGCTCTAATTTGAAAAGACAGCTTCATCAGTAAGACAGTTTCACTGCAAGATACAGCTTCACTCAGTAAGACAGCATTATTAGTAAGACAGCTTCCATCAGTAAGACAGCTTCATCAGTAAGACAGCTCAATTGGGGTAAGACAGTTTCATCAGTAAGACAGCATCAGTTAGTAAGACAGCTTCATCAGTAAGACAGCTCTATCAGTAAGAGACAGTTTCATCAGTAAGACAGCTTCTGACCAGTAAGACAGCTTCATCAGTAAGACAGCATCATCAGTAAATACATCATTAGTAAGACAGCTTCATCAGTAAGACAGTTTCCATCAGTAAGACAGCTTCACTCAGTGCACAGTTTCACTGGGTAAGACAGCTTCATCGGCAAGACAGCATCATTAGTAAAACAGCTTCACTAGTAAGATAGCTTCCACTCAGTAAGACAGCATCATTAGTAAGACAGCCTGTTCAGTAAGACAGTTTCCATCAGTAAGACACATCACTGCAAAACAAGCATCATTAGTAAGACAGTTTCATCAGCAAGACAAGCATCACTGTGCAAGACAGCATCACCAAAGACGCACCTTCACCAGTAAAACAGCATCATTAGTAAGACAGCTTCCATCAGTAAGACAGCCTCCACTCAGTAAGACAGCACTACCAGTAAGACAGCATCACCAGTAAGACAGCACTTCATCAGCAAAACAGCATCATTAGTAAGACAGCATCATTAGGTAAGACAGCTTCCATCAGTAAAGACAGTTTCCACTCAGGCAAGACAGCATCATCAGTAAGACAGCATCACTGTAAGACAGCTTCACTCAGTAAGACAGTTCCCACCAGTAAGACAACATCATCAGTAAGACAGCATCATCAGTAAGACAGCTTCATCGGTGCAAGACAGCATCACTCAGTAAGACAGCATCATCAGTAAGACAGCATCACCAGTAAAAACAGCACCATTAGTGTAAGACAGCATCAATAGTAAAGATAGCTTCATCAGTAAGAGACAGTTTCATCAGTAAGACAGTTTCATCAGTAAGACAAAGATCACTGGCTGGAAGACAGCTCCCATCAGCAAGACAGCATCATCAGTAAGACAGCATCATCAGTAAAAACAGCATCATTAGTAAGACAGCATCATTAGTAAAGACAGCTTCCACTTGTGCAAGACAGTTTCCATCGCAGGACAGCTTCCACTCAGTAAGACAGCATCACTGGTAAGACAGTTTCACCAGTAAGGACAGCATCACTGCAAGACAGCATCACTCAGTAAAACAGCATCATTAGTAAGACAGCATCATTAGTAAGACAGCTTCCACTCAGTAAGACAGTTTCTAATTAGCAAGACAGCATCACTCAGTAAAACAACACCATCAGTAAGACAGCTTCATCAGTAAGACAGCATCATCAGTAATGACTCTCTTCATCAGTAAGATCGCAGCTCATCAGTCAGACAGCTTCATATAAGACAGCATCATCAGTAAGACTGCTTCATCAGTAAAATCAACATCATCAGTTAGACAGTCATCATTAAAAACAGCATAATCAGAAAGATAGCTCTACCCAGTAAGACAGCATCATAAGACAGCTTGTCAGTAAGACAGCTTCATCAATAAGACAGCTTCATCAGTAAGACAGCGTCATATAAAACAGCTCATTAGTAAAACAGCTTAATCAGTAAAACAGCATCATCAGGTAAGACAGCATCATCAGTAAAGTAGCATCACTCAGTAAAAAACAGCACTCATCAGTAAGACAGCATCACCAGCAAAGTAGCATCACCAGCAAGACAGCATCATCAGCAAGACAGCTTCATCAGTAAGAGCTTCATCAGTAAGACAGCTCACCAGTAAGACAGCCATCAGCAAGACAGCATCACCACAAGACAGCATCAGTAAAGCAGTACCACTAGCAAGACAGCTTCCATCAGTAAGACAGCTTCCACCAGTAAGACAGCTTCACTCAGTAAGACAGCTTCATCAGGCAAGACAGCTCTCCATCAGTAAGACAGCCTACCAGTAAGACAGCATCATCAGTAAGACAGCATCATCAGTAAGACAGAAAGCATCACTCAGTAAGACAGCATCATCAGTAAGACAGCCTCTGATCAGTAAGACAGCTCATCAGTAAGACAGCTCATCAGTAAGACAGCATCACCACAAGACAGCATCATCAGTAAGACAGCCCATCAGTAAGACAGCATCTATCAGTAAGACAGCGTCATCAGTAAGACAGCATCACTCAATAAGACAGCATCATCAGTAAGACAGCTTCCACCTCAGTAAGACAGCATCACCAGCAAGACAGCTTCATCATAAGACAGCATCACTGTAAGGCAGCATCAGTAACTCCAGCATCAGTAAGACAGCTTCTCCAGTAAGACAGCATCATCAGTAAGACAGCATCATCAGTAAGACAGCTTCACTAAAAGATGTGCTTCACTAGTAAGACAGCATCATCAGTAAAGAGTTGCGCACTACTCAGTAAGACAGCATCATCAGTAAGACAGCCCCATCCGTAAGACAGCATCACTCTGCAGTAAAGACAGTATCATCAGTAAGACAGGTAACTCAGCATCATCAGTAGGACAGCTCCAGTAAGACAGTGTCATATAAGACATTTCCTGATGTGGTAGTTATGCAGATTCTGACCAGGATAAGGAGGTGTTCACAAGAGAGGATGCGAACAATCTTCCTGTGTTTGAGCGAAGACGGTTTGACACAGAGTTCACCCACTATATTCTCGGAAGATGTTATACGAAAAAATAACTGTCAAAGCTAAAGATTCACAAGATTCCCGGCCCAGATATGGTACTGTACACCCCAGAGCGTAAAGAGAATGGTGTAACAAATTCGCTGAGCCCTTAAGATCCTGTTCTACAAATGTCTGGGAGCAAAAGGTTCTCGACGAATGAAAGATGGCTAATGAGAGTCCTATATTCAAGAAGGGTGATCGTTACTCCACGAATAATTATAGACCAGTGAGCCTGACCAGCATCGTGTGCAAATTACTATAGAGCATCGTAAGAGATGCCATGATGGAAATATCTGCTACGAAACAATTCCCTGTAAAGGAATGCCAACACGGTTTTATTGCGGAAGGTTCTGCTTAAGACAATAATCAAGGTACAAGATGTTTTTGACTCAAATTCTAGAACAAGGTGGAAATATCGACAATATACCTAGATTTCGCCAAGGCAGTCGACAATGTACCACATGAAAGGCTGTGAATTAAACTGGAATGGTACGGGGATTCGGGGAAGTGTCTGAGTGTGGATCAGAGACTTTCTGCATGGCAGGAAACAGTGCGTGATGATAATGGTACAAAATCATGATGTACCTGTGACTATTGGGGGTACTACAGGCAGTGTATTAGGCCCGTTGTTGTTTTGTCTGTTTCATTAATGAATTGCCCAGAAGCTTTACACTCCTCCAAAACAAATGTTTGTGACGATGCCAAGTTATTTAGTGAAAATTTAGTACCAAACAGACTGTGAAGAGCTGCAGAAAGATTTCTATGAGCTTCAAGAATGGTCGAGGAAATGGCTGCTAAATTCAATGTCACGAAGTTCAAAAAGATGCACCTAGGTCGCAGCCCAATAGTAGGGAGGAGTATCACATGTCCAACAGGGCGAAGAGAGCTGCACTGATTGAGACAGAATGAAAAGGACCTGGGTGATGTCGATACCAAGTTTTCGGCCATTGTGAAGAAGATGAATCAGGCAACGAACCAAGGGTCTTCTAAAAGGTCGTTTAGATATTTGGATGGTCCGTCACCGTCACGATCTTCAAGAGGAGGTGCTTCCTGAGGCTTGCTAGAGATTGTCAATTGGTTGAAAATGTCCAAAGGAGGCTACCGGACTAGTGCCTGCTCTACGGAACCCAGTTCCAGAGAGATTGAAGCCTGTAACTACCGAGCTTATACTATAGACGGGCGAGGGATGACCTAATCGAAGTATAAACATCTCAGGGGCACTGCTCGTATAAACAGTCTCGTTCAAGGATTCGAACACTGCTGGAGACAGCTGGGAGAGTTGTGACGGCACCCAGTGTGAGCTCATTCAAGGCCAGACTTAACCAACACTGAAGCAGGTTCCGATATATTCAGGATCCAGTACATGCCCAGTATCTGCCAACAATGCGTTCAAGAGTCGTGACTGACCGCTCAAGCAGCTAAAGAGCCGATCAGTGGCGAGGAAGATAAAGATAAAGTAAAAAAAATCTTATAAGACAGCTTCATCAGTAAGACTGTAAGACAGGAGGTTGAGCTGCGGTCACCGACAGTATCGTCACCAACTGTTGTCACCAATAGTATCGTGACGATACGAAAGTATTTTGATATTTCTTCACTTGTTGGTTTACCGCCAGCTAAGCAATTCTTCAAACTTTTACATCTTGATTTATTTAACGATGTTGTTGTGGGACTTAATCAAGAGTTTACAAGTACTACGTACCCCCAGAGGACATTACTCAGTCAGTTGCTCATATCTGGAGCTAGTGGATATATTTGGCCAACAAGAGGTCACAGGTTCATAGTGCTAGAGTTAAAGATGTCTGCAAATGAAAAAATCATGAGAGTTTTGAACTCTTGGATTAATCCACGAATGAGTGCTGTAATTACATCAGTGTGACTTCGTTAATAAAACAAATTTGACTAACACAGGCAGGGTATTATTCTCGCCCTTCCTACTCCACATATCAAGAGAAGCGCTCAACACACTGACCCTCTGGACTCTCATGACCATCACCACGGCCTCATCTGCAAATTTGGTAAGCTTCTACACCACCCCGACACCCATTACTACCACCTGAGATCCCCTGTCCGAAATTGCTGTTCGACACCACAACCGCATCCAGCCCATTACTGCAGACGAGTCGCTATAAGAACAGCCCAATCCCAACCATTGTAAAATTATCATAACATGTAATAAATCAGTGTATTCACTCCCCGGTAAACACTGCTCCCTACACTGTCACTATGTTGAAATGAACTGTAGTTTGAGCTGATCCCCATCTAAGTTATTATATGTCTTATTGTGTCACTTATGTCACTTGTATATTATTTGTAATTCGTATTCCCCAAATATGTAACTGTATATTTTTCAGCCTTCTGGCTGCCAAGCTCTTTCAATAAACCGTTAATTATTATTATTATTATTATTATTATTATACGATGTGGTACGCTGGTACAATACATTCTGGTGCCAGTACATGCCCACTACTTGCCAACATTGTGTAACACAGAAATGACCAACCGGCTGGATTGCTGACCAGTGGCGAAGAATAAAATGATTTTGTTGCTCGAATTGACTACTTATTTTGAGTTACCATTGTTTATGTACCTACGCTGTCTATGCATAGCCTAAAACAACTATTTGTGCAGGTGGGGATCTATTTGCTCCGAAATTTTACGTGTGACTAGTGATACCCAGGGGTGTAGTGCTGCCGGAGGTCTCCGGAACGCCGCTCCGGCACCTCTGTTTTGATCAATCAATCAATCAATCAATATCGCTTACGCCTTGCTCCTCCTGGGCTCCCCAACAAGGAGCCACCATGGTAGAAGTGTCTATAGGCCATTTTAACTTTGCACTATCGCTTGCTCTCAAACACTCTTCCTTCCTTCCGCTCTCTCTTCAACAAACTCTCTAACTCTTTTTCCCCAGGTGGCAATCCGGTCTACCTCCCAACATTCCCCTCTCTCTCTTTGCTTCAAAAACTTTTTTTGTCCCCTGTCTTCATGCATCCTCGGCACATGTCCATACCACCTTGGTGTATTCCTCTTCATCCACTGCACCACACTTCACATGAATTTAATAAGCTCTATATGTTACTATAAATCTCTATCAATCAAGCAATCAACTTTATTTTGCATTAATAATACAAAACCGAATATATATCCACAAATAATTAATCTCTCCCTCAGATCAGCTTTCAGTTTATGACTTATCAATATTGTAAAAGACTTTGATTACATGTACACTTCAAACACTTAAAAAAAGTACTTTTTCAAGTATATTACAGTATTGCCTGTATAAGAGCTGGATAGATATGATCAATATCGAAAGGATAAGCACATTAGACTAATACTTTGATCAAATATATATATATATACTTTTATATATAAATAAATATATATATATATATATTATATATATATATATATATTTATATATATATATATGTATATGTGTATATATATATTTTATATGTTATATATATATATATATATATATATATATATTTATATATATACATATATATATATATATATATATATATATATATATTTATTTTTTTTTATATATATATATATATATATATATATATATATATATATATATATATATATATATATATATATATATATATATATATATATATATATATATATATATATATATATATATATATATATATATACATATATATATATATATATATATTGTAATATTCAGAATTTCTAAATGCTCTGCCATTAGCTTATACTGGAGCGTCAAGGTCGTTGGTGGAAGAGAGAGTTTTTTCGTATAGCGAGAGGTTGTGTTCAGGCCTATGATATTAAATGTAATTTGGAATTAATAATGATGCGATTCATGGGGTTAAGGGACTATTATTTTATTTGAAATTATAATAGATCATTTATCAGTCTGAATAATGTTACGGTGTCCCAAGGAGTTGTTGTTAAGGAAAATATGTAGGCCTGTTAACGCTTTTTCTTGAGGAGAGATTTTTTGGCTGGTCCTTTCAGTCACGGGAGCATTCAGACAAACAAGATGTCTCTGGCGCTGGCCTGTCAGAGAATAGTCATGTGGCTTGGTCATCTGTGCTGTGCTATTGCGTATATTGTTTCCGGCCAGAAACTTCTGAACGGAGTTGACGGGAGTTTTGGATCAGTAGAGATGACTGCTCGTTTGAGACTGCTGTTGATGATTGGTGGTGCGATTGTCGCTATTGGACCGATCAGTGTAGGCCTGTCACTGTTTAGCGGGTATCAGATTCTTGAGGGAATCTAGCTGTCTGGGTGCCCAGCTGATGACGGACGATTGTTGGGTCAGCAGCTTTCTCTACCTTGGCTACAAATACATAAATCTCGAGCAGCTTAGTGAAACCTCTTGTAACGGGTGGGAAGCTGCTCAACTGCAGGCTGGGTTCAACTGATAGCGATGAGTTCAGAGATACCTAGAGTGAACATTTTATTCCTTATTACGGGTGTATGTTGAGTTGGGTGGAGCATGGTTCACGAGTATTGGTGACCCAGTAAATATATTAATAATAGTGAATATATTTGGGGTAAGTTAATACCATTTCTCAGTTAATGATATTATCTTGACGTGTGTAGTTTAATATTTCAAATAATTTTGATAGTATTGTTTTTTGAATGTTTGTGTCATTAAGTGAACCAGAGTGATACTGTGATTTGACTTTTAATGCATCTAATTTTTTCTTCATAATTCTGATCTCAGGTATAACCTTTGTTCCCCAGTAGTGGCTAGGTTAGGAAGGCATCTGTTGGTGTGATATAATTTTGTTGAATGCCCCATGCCTATTCATTGGATCACGATCATCATCACGATGATCGTGTGTCGGGATGCAACCACCTAACGCTGAGTGCCATATTCCTAGACCCTTACATGAGCGTGTAAACACGGGTGCCGTGCCGGATGGCAAAATTTTTTGGCCATGCGCGAATGCCAAATGTATTATTTCACATAATTAGAAAGACGATTTTGAGAGATATTTAGTTGTTATTTTATACCGGCACAATATATTGTAAATACATATTTTTTATAAAATTGAACTTATTATCCGGAAACAAAATAGATAATTTTTTCATCTGAGTACTTGGCAACAATGTTTGCGCGCGGGTTATCAAAACATGGAGGTAGTAAGAGAACGTTCTGCAGTTGTCTGAAACTCCAACGTATGGCAGCCATATTGAGCAAAGGCCAATCATTGAGGATAGGTCTACAAGCAACACCATAAATTATAGGAAAAGAAAGGCCTGGGATGAAATTACTGCTTCATTCAACGCCAGCTATGATCCACTTGTTTTACCTGGTCCCAGGGTCATCTGTGTCTTCTGCAATTTACTGAAGTTCCATCTACTGCTTCTGACCTCTATTTTCACCCTCTGTTCCTGTCTCGTCATTGTTCCTGCCTCACCAAAGTCATTGCTCCTACCTCACCAAACATTGCTCCTGCCTCACCAAACATTGCTCCTGCCTCACCAAACATTGCTCCGCCCCTTGGCAGTCAATGCCCCTGACTCACTATCGAGTGATATTGCTCACTCCCTCCTGCCTATACCTAACCAACACCTTTATTCAGTGTCCAGGCATCTGGTTCTCGGCCATGAGCAAACCAAGGCGAACTAGGAGGTGACAAGTGTCTATGAAATGTGATAAAAGACAAGAAGATACATAAATCTAAGTTGTACAGATTGAATAGGAGCATGAGAGGAGGAAATGAAACTGAAAAAAGAAATGATGTTAACACAAAACTGGCTAAACAAACTGCAAATTGAAAAGACACATGAAAAATTGAATACCCTTTGGATTTGTTAGATAGTAAGTTTTAAGCAGGAGCGTATATGATGCCATGGCTAAAACATATGAATGAGGTTGTAATATTTCAGAAATTAAATCTAAAGTAAAAGTTATTCGTTCTATTTCTTACATATCTCAACTAATTTTATTTGAAGGAAATAAACATACATGTGTTTATTTTGACAAAAGGTTTTTGTTTACAAAAAGCTGTCATAAGTATGGCAGGTAATTATTTGTGGGGATGAATATTTATAATATACATAAAGGCTGTGATTTTCAAAAATTGAATTTATTTCCTGTGATAAAGAATAAAAGTTTTGTTTGGTGTATACAGGTATTTATAAAATATGTTATACTGTGCAAAAGTACTGTATAGAGGATATGTTTCTTTTATTAAATTTTATGCATTGATATAAATAGTTGTAGAGAAGGAGTGAACCATTTCTTTTGTGCCCAAGATAGAAATATTTTCATGTCAGTTACAAATATTGTCCAAAGTATGGCAGTTAAGATTTATTTTTATATATCTATAATATAAGCTGTGAATTTCAGAAAATGCAGAACTATGTATATAAGTACTATAGCTTATTTTAATTTTACACATTTATTAAA
>NW_024729098.1:0-24136 GCF_018991925.1 Homarus americanus
CAGAGTGCACCTTGGAGTGTCTGTGGGGAATTGGCACTGCAGTGTCTGAGGCATGCCTGGCAGTGTCTGGGGTGTGCCTGGCAGTGTCTGAGGTGTGCCTGGCAGTGTGTCCAGCAGTGTGCCTGGGAGTGTCAGCGGTGTGCCTGGGGAGTGTTAGAGGTGTGTCAGGGAGTGACAGAGTAGTACCTAGAAGTGTCCAGAGGTGTACCTAAGGTGTGAAGTGTACTTATAGGTGTCTTAAGTGTGCCTGGGGTTTCAAGGGGGTGCCTGGGGTGGCAGGGTGTACCAGGGGTGTCAGTGGGTACTGGGTGTCAGGGGTGTGCCTGGGAGTGTGAGAGCTGTACCTGGGGAGTGTCAGAGGTGTATCTGGGAGTGTCGGACGTGTACCTGGGAGTGTCAGAGGTGTACCAGGGGAATGTCAGTACCTGGCAGTGTCAGAGGTGTGCCTGGGGTGTCAGAGGCCCATGCCTGGGAGTGTCAGGGTGTGCCTGGAAGTGTCAGAGGTGTGCCTGGGGTGTCCAGGAGGTGTGCCCTGGAGTGTCAGCGGTGTGCCTGGAGTGTCAGAGGTGTGCCTGGGAGTGTCGGAGGTGTGCCTGGGGTGTGAAGTGTTCACCAAATTGATCGTGATGTGCCAGGGAGTGTCAGGGAGTGTGCAAGTGTCGGAGATGTATAGGGGTGTCAGGGTTTACCTGGGGTGTCAGAGGTGTGCAGGTGTGTCAGAGGTGTGCCGAGGTGTCCGGAGGTGTGCCAGGGGTGTCAGGTGTGCCTGCAGGGAGTGTCAGGAGGTGTACCTAGGTGTGGAAGTGTGCCTGGGGTGTCAGTGTGCCTGGGAGCGTCAGGTGTGCCTCACTGGTGTCAGAGGTGTCACCTGGGGAGTGTCTGGGGTGTGCCTGGGAGTGTCAGAGATGTGCCTGGGGAGTGTCAGGGATGTGCCAGGGGTGTCAGTGGAATGCATGGGAGTGTCAGAGGTGTGCCTGGAGTGTCAGAGGTGTGCCTGGGGAGTGTCAGAGGGGTGTGCCTGGGAGTGTGAGGCTGTGCAAGTGTCAGAGGTGTGTTGGGGGTGTCGGACGTGTGCCTGGGAGTGTCAGGGGTGTGCCAGGAAGTGTCAGTGGGTACCTGGCAGTGTCAGGGTGTGCCTGGGGAGTGTCAGAGGTATGCCTGGGAGTGTCCAGGGTGGCACTTGCCTGGGAGTGTCAGGAAGGTGTACTGGGGTGTCAGAGGTGTGCCCTGGAGTGTCAGCGGTGTGCCTGGGGAGTGTCAGAGAGGGTGTGCCTGGGGAGTGTCAGGAGGTGTGCCTGGGGTGTAGAGTGTGCCTGGGGTGTCGGGTGTGCCTGGGGTGTCCGGAGGTGTGCCTGGGAGTGTCAGGGCCATGCTTGGGAGTGCCAGAGGTGTGCCTGGGGAGTGTCAGAGGTGTACCTGGAAGTGTCAGAGGTGTGCCTGAGTGTCGGAGGTGTGCCTGGGGTGTCAGAGGTGTGCCTGGGGTGTGGGGTGTGCCTGGGGTGTGGGGTGTGGGGTGTCCAGGGGTGTGCCTGGGGAGTGTCCGGCGGAGGTGTGGCTGGCGGTGTCAGAGGTGTGCCTGGGAGTGTCTGGGGGTGTGCCTGGGGAGTGTCAGAGTGTGCCTGGGAGTGTCAGGGATGTGCCAGGGAGTGTCAGTGGGTGATGCCTGGGAGTGTCAGAGGTGTACCTGGGGTGTCAGAGAGTGCACCTTGGGTGTCTGGTGTGGCAGGTGTCTGAGGTGTGCTGGCAGTGTCTGAGGTGTGCTGGGGTGTCGGAGTGTGCCTGGGGTGTGAGAAGTGTGCCTGTAGGTGTCAGGTGTTCTGGGAGTGTCGGAGGTGTGCCTGGCAGTTTCAGCAGTGTGCCTGGGAGTGTCAAAGGTGTGCCTGGAATGTCAGTGGAGTACCTGGGGAGTGTCAGAGGTGTACCTCAGGAGTGTCCAGAGGTGTTCCTGAAAGTAGTGTCAGAGGTGTCCGTGGGAGTGTCAGGGGTTGTGCCTGGGGAGTGTCGGAGGTGCCTGCAGGGGTGTGAACTGTGCCTGAGGTGTCTGGGGTGTGCCTGTGGTGTCAGCTGTGTGCCTGAGGTGTCAGGTGTGTGCCTAGGTGTGTCAGGTGTGTACCTGGGAGTGTCGGGAGGTGCCTCTGGAGTGTGAAGTGTACCTGGGGAGTGACGGAGGTGTTCCTGGGAGGTGTCAGGAGGTGTACCTGGCAGTGTCAGCGGTGTACCTGGGGAGTGTCAGAGGTGTGCCAGGGAATGCCAGTGGAGTACCTGCAGTGTCAAGGTGTACCTGGGGTGTCTGAGGTGCCTGGGGAGTGTCGGTGTGCCTGGGGTGTCAGAGAGGTGTGCCAGGGGTGTCGGAGGTGTGCCTGGGAGTGTGAAGTGTTCCTGGTGGTGTCTTGTGGTAGACCTGGAGTGTCAGAGGGTGTGCCTGAGGTGTCGGAGATGTGTGCCTGGGAGTGTCAGACGTGTGCCTGTGAGTGTCAGGAGGTGTACTTACCAAGTGTAGAGGTGGCACTAGGTGTCAGGAGGTGTGCCTCAGTGTGGGGGTGTGTGCCTGGGGTGTCAGGTGTGCAGGTGTCAGGTGTGCCTGTGGTGTCCAGGAGGTGTGCCTAGGTGTCTGCAAGGTGTGCCTGGGGTGTCAGAGGTGTGCCTGGGGTTCAGGGGTGCCAGGGGAGTGTCAGTGGAGTGCCTGGTGTGTCAGAGGTGTACCTGGGGTGTCAGAGGTGTGCCTGGGGTGTCAGAGGTGCACTTGGGGTGTCAGAGGTGCACCTTGGGTGTCTGAGGGGTGAACCTGGGGAGTGTCTGGGGTGTGCCTGGCGGTGTCTGAGGGGTGTGCCTGGCAGTGTCTGAGGTGTGCCTGGCAGTGTCAGCAGTGTATCAGGGTGACAGATGAGTACCTAAGTCAGAGGTGTGCCTAGGAGTGTGAGAGGTGTGCCAAGTGTCTGGGGTGTGCCTGGGGTGTCAAGGGGGTGCCTGGGGAGTGTCAGGGGTGTGCCAGGGGGTGTCAGTGGTGTGCCTGGGAGTGTCAGGGGTGTGCCTGGGGTGTCAGAGCTGTGCCTGGGAGTGTCAGAGGTGTGTCTGGGGTGTCGGAGGTGTGCCTGGGAGTGTCAGAGGTGTGCCAGGGGATGTCAGTGGAGTGCCTGGCAGTGTCAGAGGGTGTGCCTGGAGTGTCAGAGGTGTGCCTGGGGAGTGTCAGAGGTGTGCCTGGGAGTGTCAGGGGTGTGCCAGTGTCAGAGTGTGCCTGGAGTGTCAGAGGTGTGCCTGGGGAGTGTCAGGGAGGTGTGCCTGGGAGTGTCGGAGGTGTGCCTGGGGAGTGTGAGAATGTGCCTGGGAGTGTCAGTGATGTGCCGGAGGTGTCAGAGGTGTGCCTGGGGTGTCAGGTGTGCCTGAGGTGTCGGAGGTGTGCCTGGGGTGTAGAAGTGTGCCTGGGGTGTCAGAGGTGTGCCTGGGAGTGTCGGAGTGTGCCTGGGGTGTCAGAGGTGTGCCTGGGAGTGTCAGAGGTGTGCCTGGGGAGTGTCAGAGGTGTGCCTGGAAGTGTCAGGTGTGCCTGGGAGTGTCGGAGGTGTGCAGGTGTCAGAGGTGTACCTGGGAGTGTCGGAGGTGTACCTGGGGTGTAGGAGGTGTGCTGGGGTGTGTGAAGTGTACTGGGGAGTGTCGGAGGTGTACTGGGGTGTCGGAGGTGTGCCTGGGGTGTCAGAGGTGTGCCTGGGTGTCAGCGGTGTGCCTGGGAGTGTCAGAGGTGTGCCTGAGAGTGTCAGGCCTGGGTGTCAGAGGTGTGCCTGGGAGTGTCAGGGTGTACCTGGGAGTGTCAGAGGTGTACCTGAGAGGTGTCGGAGGTGTGCCGGGTGTCAGGGGTGTACCTGGGAGTGTCAGGTGTACGCAAGTGTCAGAGGTGTGCCTGGGAGTGTCAGGTGTACAGAGTGTCAGAGGTGTACCTGGGAGTGTCAGAGGTGTGCCTGGGGTGTCAGAGGTGCTTGAGTGTCAGAGGTGCTGTGGGTGTCTGAGGTGTGCCTGGGAGTGTCTGGTGTACCTGGCAGTGTCTGAGGTGTACCTGGCAGTGTCAGAGGTGTGCCTGGCAGATGTCAGCGGTGTGCCTGGGAGTGTCAGCGGTGTGCCTGGGAGTGTTAGAGGTGTCAGGGGTGACAGATGAGTGCCTGGAGTGTCAGAGGGGTGTACTAAGGTGTGAGAAGTGTGCCTGGGGTGTCTGGGGTGTACTGGGAGTTTCAAGGGGTACCTAGGGGTGGCAGGGGTGTACCAGGGGTGTCAGTGGAGTACGCCTGGGGTGTCAGGGGTGTGCTGGGAGTGTCAGAGCTGTGCCTGGGGTGCAAGATGTATCTGTGGAGTGTCGGAGGTGTGCCTGATGTCAGGGTGTGCCTCGGGTGTCAGAGGTGTACCCTGGAGTGTCAGGGTGTGCAGGTGTGGGGTGTACCTGGGGTGTCAGGAGGTGTGCCTGGGGTGTGAAGTGTTCTGGGAGTGTCAGTGATGTACCTGGGGTGTCAGAGTGTGCCTGAGAGTGTCGGAATGTGCCAGTGTCAGAGGTGTGCCTGGGAGTGTCAGGGTGTACCTGGAGAGTGTCAGAGGTGTGCCTGGGAGTGTCGGAGGTGTGCCTGGGGTGTCAGGTGTGCATGGGGTGTCAGGTGTGCCTGGGAGTGTAAGTGTGCCTGGGAGTGTCGGAGGTGTGCCTGGGGTGTCGGAGGTGTGCCTGGCAGTGTCAGAGGTGTGCCTGGGAGTGTCTGGGGTGTGCCTGGGAGTGTCAGAGGTGTGCCTGGGGTGTCAGGGATGTGCCAGGAGTGTCAGTGGAGTACATGGGAGTGTCAGAGGTGTGCCTGGGATGTCAGAGGTGTGCCTGGGGAGTGTCAGAGGGTACCTGAGGTGAGCTGTGCCTGGGGAGTGTCAGAGTGTATCTGGGAGTGTCGGACGTGACCTGGGAGTGTCAGAGGTGTACCAGGAAATGTCAGTGGGTACCTGGCAGTGTCAGAGGTGTGCCTGAGGTGTCAGAGGTGCCTGGGAGTGTGTCAGGGTGTGCCTGGAGGTGTCAGAGGTGTGCCTGGGGAGTGTCAGAGGTGTACCCTGGAGTGTCAGCAGTGGCACCTGGGAGTGTCAGAGGTGTGCCTGGGGAGTGTCGGAGGTGTGCCTGGGGTGTGGGGTGTGCCTGGGGTGTCGGAGGTGTGCCTGGGGAGTGTCGGAGGGTGTGCCTGGGGGTGTCAGAGGGTGCCTTGGGTGTCAGGGGTGTGCCTGGGGTGTCAGGGGATGTGCCAGGGAGTGTCAGTGGTACCTGGGGTGTCAGAGGTGTGCCTGGGAGTGTCAGAGGTGTGCAGGTGTCAGGGGTGCACTTAGGTGTCAGAGGTGCACCTGGGGTGTCTGAGGTGTGCCTTGGGTGTCTGGGGTGTACCTGGCGGTGTCTGGTGTGCCTGGGGTGTCGGAGGTGTGCCTGGAGTGTGTGAAGTGTGCCTGGGAGTGTCGGAGGTGTTCCTGGGGTGTCGGGAGGTGTGCCTGGCAGTTTCAGCGGTGTGCCTGGGGAGTGTCAAAGGTGTGCCACGGGATGTCAGTGGAGTACCTGGGGTGTCAGAGGGTGTGCCTGGGAGTGTCAGAGGTGTGCCTCGGAGTGTCAGAGGTGTTCTAGTAGTGTCAGAGGTGTCCGTGGGAGTGTCAGAGTTGTACCTGGGGTGTCGGAGGTGCCTGCGAGTGTGAGAACTGTGCCTGAGGTGTCTGGGGTGTGCCTGGCGGTGTCAGCGGTGTGCCTGAGGTGTCAGGAGGTGTGCCTGGGTGTGTCAGAGGTGTGCCTGGGAGGTCAGGTGTGCCTGGGGTGTGAGATGTGCCTGGGGAGTGACGGAGGTGTTCCTGGGAGTGTCAGTGTACCTGGCAGTGTCTGGCAGTGTGCCTGGGAGTGTCAGAGGTGTACCAGGGAATGTCAGTGGTGCCTGAGGTGTCAAGGTGTGCCCTGGGGAGTGTCTGAGGTGTGCCTGGGTGTCAGAGGTGCCTGGGAGTGTCAGAGGTGCTTGGGAGTGTCGGAGGTGTGCCTGGGGAGTGTGAGATGTTCCTGGGAGTGTCTGTGGTGTGCCTGGGAGTGTCAGAGGTGTGCCTGAGGTGTCAGGAGATGTGCCTGGGGTGTGGACGTGTGCCTGTGGTGTCGGAGGTGTGCCAGTGTGGGGGTGTACCTGGGAGTGTCGGAGGTGTGCCTCAGGTGTAGAAGTGTGCCTGGGGTGTCGGGTTGTACGCAGAGTGTCGAGGTGTACTGGAGTGTCAGAGGTGTGCCTGGGAGTGTCTGGGGTGTGCCTGGGTGTGGGGGTGTGCCTGGGGTGTCAGGGGTGTGCAGGGAGTGTCAGTGGAGTGCCTGGGTGTGTCAGGGTGTGCCTGGGAGTGTCAGAGGTGTGCCTGGGAGTGTCAGAGGTGCACTTGGGGTGTCAGAGGTGCACCTTGGGTGTCTGGGGGCGCGGAGTGTCTGAGGTGTGCCTGGCAGTGTCTGGGGTGTGCCTGGCGGTGTCTGGGGTGTGCCTGGCAGTGTCAGCAGTGTCGATAGTGACAGATGGGGGTGTCAGAGGTGTACTGGGGTGTGAGAGTGTGCCTGGGGTGTCTGGGGTGTGCCTGGGGTTTCAGGGGTGCCTGGGGTGGCAGGGGTGTGCCAGGGAGTGTCAGTGGAGTGCCTGGGAGTGTCAGGGGTGTGCCTGGGGTGTCAGGCTGTACCTGGGGTGTCAGGGGTGTATCTGGGAGTGTCGGACGTGTGCCTGGGAGTGTCAGAGGTGTACCAGGGTATGTCAGTGGGTGCTTGGCAGTGTCAGAGGTGTGCCTGGGGAGTGTCAGAGGTATGCCTGGGGAGCGTCAGGGGCCTGGGAGTGTCAGGGGTGTACCTGGGATGTCAGAGGTGACCCTGGAGTGTCAGCGGTGCACTGCGAGTGTCAGAGGTGTGCCTGTGAGTGTCGGAGGTGTGCCTGGGGGTGTGAAGTGTTCCTGGAGTGTCCGTGATGTGCCGCAGAGTGTCAGAGGTGTGCCTGGGGTGTCAGGTGTGCCTGGGGTGTCAGAGGTGTACTGGGGTGAAGTGTGCCTGGGAGTGTCAGGTGTGCCTGGGGGTGTCAGGTGGCACCTGAGTGTCAGAGGTGTGCTTGGGGAGTGCCAGAGGTGTGCCTGGGGAGTGTCAGGGGTGTGCCTGGAAGTGTCAGAGGTGTGCCTGAGTGTTGGAGGTGTGCCTGGGTGTCAGGAGGTGTGCCTGGGAGTGTCGGAGGTGTGCCTGTGGAGTGTAAGGGGAGTGTGCCTGAGTGTCGGAGATGTGCCTGGGGTGTCAGAGGTGTGCCTGGGAGTGTCGGAGGTGTGCCTGGGAGTGTGAAGTGTGCCTGGGGGTGTCAGGTGTGCCTGGGGAGTGTCGGAGGGTGTGCCTGGGGAGTGTCAGAGGGTGTGCTTGGGAGTGTCAGAGGTGTACCTGGGGTGTCAGAGGTGTGCCTGGGGAGTGTCAGAGGTGTGCCAGGTATGTCAGTGGAGTGCCTGGCAGTGTCAGAGGTGTGCCTGGGGTGTCAGGGTGTGCCTGGGGTGTCAGAGGGTGTGCCTGGGGTGTCAGAGGTGTGCCTGGAGTGTCAGCAGTGTGCCTGGGGTGTCAGGGTGTGCCTGTGGAGTGTCGGAGGTGTGCCTGGGAGTGTGAGATGTTCTGGGGAGTGTCGGATGTACCTTGGAGTGTCAGGGGTGTGCCTGGGGTGTCAGGGGTGTGCCTGGGAGTGTCGGAGGTGTGCCTGGGGTGTCAGAGTGTGCCACAGAGTGTCGGAGAGGTGTGCCTGGGGTGTCAGGTGTGCCTGGGGTGTCGGTGTGCCCTGGAGTGTCAGGTGTGCCTGGGGTGTCAGAGGTGTGCCTGAGGTGTCGGAGATGTGCACCAGGTGTCAGGTGTGCCTGGGGTGTCAGAGGTGTGGAGGTGTCAGAGGTGTGCCTGGGGTGTCGGAGGTGTGCCTGGGGTGTCAGGATGTGCCTGGGGTGTCGGGTGTGCCTGGGGTGTAAGGGTGTGCCTGGGGGTGTGGAGGTGTGCCTGGGGTGTCAGGTGTGCCTGGCAGTGTCAGAGGTGTGCCTGGGGAGTGTCTGGGGTGTGCCTGGGAGTGTCAGAGGTGTGCTGGGGAGTGTCAGGGATGTACCAGGGGAGTGTCAGTGGGTACCTGGGAGTGTCAGGGGTGTGCCTGGGAGTGTCAGAGGTGTGCCTGGGGTGTCAGAGGTGTGCCTGGGGTGTGGAAGCTGTGCCTGGGGGAGTCTCAGGTGTGTCTGGGGAGTGTCGGACGTGTGCTAGGGAGTGTCAGAGGTGCAGGGATGTCAGAGAGTGCCTGGCAGTGTCAGTGTGCCTGGGAGTGTCAGAGGTATGCCTGGGGTGGCAGAGGTGTGCCTGGAGTGTCAGAGGTGTGCCTGGGGTGTCAGAGGTGCCTGGAGTGTCAGCGGTGTGCCTGGGGTGTCAGAGGTGTGCCTGGGGAGTGTCGGAGGTGTACTGGGGTGTGGGGAGTGTGCCTGGGGGGTGTCGGAGGTGTGCCTGGGGTGTCAGGTGTGCTCTGGGTGTCAGAGGTGTGCCAGAGTGCCAGAGGTGTGCACCAGGTGTCAGAGGTGTGCCTGGGAAGGTGTCGGAGGTGTGCCTGGGGAGTGCTGAAGTGTGTCCTGGGGAGTGTCAGGTGCCTGGGGTGTCGGAGGTGTACCTGGCAGTTCAGGGTGTGCCTGGGGTGTCTGGGGTGTGCCTGGGGTGTCAGAGGTGTGCCTGGGGTGTCAGATGTGCAGGGGAGTGTCAGTGGGTGCCTGGGTGTCAGGAGGTGTGCCTGGGGTGTCAGAGGTGTGTGCCTGGGGTGTCAGAGGTGCACTTGGGGTGTCAGAGGTGCACCTTGGGTGTCTGAGGTGTGCAGCAGGTGTCTGGTGTGCCTGCGGTGTCAGAGGTGTGCCTGGGAGTGTCGGAGGTGTGCCTGGGGTGTGAGAAGTGTGCCTGGGGAGTCTCGGAGGTGTTCCTGGGAGTGTCGGAGGTGTGCCTGGCGGTGTCAGCGGTGTCCTGGGGAGTGTCCAAGGTGTGCCACGGAATGTCAGTGGAGTACCTGGGAGTGTCAGAGGAGGTGTACCTGGGAGTGTCAGGGTGTGCCTCGAGTGTCAGTGTTCCAGAGTAGTGTCAGGAGGTGTGCCTGGGAGTGTCAGAGGTGTGCCTGGGAGTGTCAGGTGCACCTGCGGTGTGAGAAGTGTGCCTGAGGTGTCTGGGGTGTGCCTGGTGTCAGCGGTGTGCCTGAGGTGTCAGAGGTGGCCCTGTGTGTCAGAGACATGCCTGGGGTGTCAGGAGGTGTGCCTGGGGTGTGAGAAGTGTGCCTGGGGTGATGGAGGTGTGCCTGGGAGTGTCGGAGGTGTGCCTGGCAGTGTCAGAGGTGTGCCTGGGAGTGTCAGAGGTGTGCCAGGTATTTGGTACCTGCAGTGTCAGGTGTGCCTGGGAGTGTCTGGGGTGTGCCTGGGGTGTCAGAGGTGGCCTGTGGTGTCAGGGTGTGCTTGGGGGTGTCGGAGGTGTGCCTGGGGTGAGAAGTGTTCCTGGGATGTCTGAGGTGTGCCTGAGGGGTGTCAGAGGGTGTGCCTGAGGTGTGGGAGGTGTGCCTGGGGTGTCAGAGGTGTGCACCAGGTGTCGGAGGTGTGCACAGAGTGTAAGAAGTGTGCCTGGGTGTGTCGGGTGTGCCTGGGAGTGTGGGGGTGTGCCTGGGGTGTCGGAGGTGTGCTTGGGGTGTCGGAGGTGTACCTGGCAGTGTCAGAGGTGTGCCTGGGAGTGTCTGGGGTGTGCCTGGGGTGTCAGAGGGTGTTCCTGGGAGTGTCAGGGGTGTGCAGAGTGTCAGTGTGGGTACCTGGGAGTGTCAGAGGTGTGCCTGGGGAGTGTCAGGACGTGCCTGGGGAGTGTCAGAGGTGTGCCAGGGAATGTCAGTGGAGTACCTGGCGTGTCTGGGGTGTGCCTGGGGAGTGTCAGGGATGCCTGGGAGTGTCAGAGGTGTGCCTGGGGTGTCAGAGGTGTGCCTGGGAGTGTCAGAGGTGTGCCCTGGGTGTCAGAGGTGTGCCTGGGGTGTCAGGGTGTGCCTGGGGGAGTGTCAGGAGTGTGCCTGGGGAGTGTGAAGTGTTCCTGGGGAGGTCAGAGGTGTGCCTGGGGTGTCAGGTGTGCCACCTGGGAGTGTCGGAGGTGTGCCTGGGAGTGTCGGAGGTGTACCTGGGAGTGTCAGAGGTGTGCCTGGGAGTGGGGGTGTGCCTGGGGTGATGGGGTGTGCCTGGGAGTGGGGTGTGCCTGGAGTGTCAGAGGTGTGCCTGGAGTGTCAGAGAGTGTGCCTGGGAGTGTCAGGGTGTGACCGGGAGTGTCAGAGGTGTACCTGGGGAGTGTCCAGGTGTACCTGGGTGTGAAGTGTGCCTGGGGTGTCCGGGTGTGCCTGGGGAGTGTCAGAGGTGTACCTGGGAGTGTCGGAGGTGTACCTGGGAGTGTCAGAGGTGTGCCTGGGAGTGTCAGGGGTGTACCAGGGTGTCAGTGGAGTACCTGGGGTGTCAGGTGCCTGGGGTGTCAGAGGTGTGCCTGGGGTGTCAGAGGTGCACTTGGGAGTGTCAGAGGTGCACCTGGGGTGTCTGGGGTGTGCCTGGGAGTGTCTGAGGTGTGCCTGGCGGTGTCTGGGGTGTGCCTGGCAGTGTCTGGGGTGTACCTGGCAGTGTCACGCGGTGTGCCTGGGAGTGTCAACGGTGTACCTGGGAGTGTTAGGAGTGTATCAGGGAGTGACAGATGAGTACCTAGAAGTGTCAGAGGTGTACCTAGGAGTGTGAGAGGTGTACCTGGGGTGTGTTGGGTGTGCCTGGGGTTTCAAGGGTACCTGGGGTGGCAGGGGTGTGCCAGGGGAGTGTCAGTGGAGTACCTGGTGTCAGGGGTGTACCTGGGGTGTGAGGCTGTACCTGGGAGTGTCAGAGGTGTATCTGGGAGTGTCGGACGTGTGCAGGGGTGTCAGAGGTGTACCAGGGAATGTCAGTGGAGTACCTGGCAGTGTCAGAGGTGTACCTGGGAGTGTCAGAGGTATACCTGGGAGTGTCAGAGGTGTGTACCTGGGAGTGTCAGGGGTGTGCCCTGGGTGTCAGAGGTGTGCTGGGAGTGTCAGAGGTGTACCTGGGGTGTCGGAGGTGTACCTGGGAGTGTGAGAGTGTTCTGGGTGTCGTGATGTACCTGGGGTGTCAGAGGTGTACCTGAAAGTGTCGGAGATGTGACCGGGAGTGTCAGAGGTGCCCTGGAGTGTCAGCGGTGTGCCTGGGAGTGTCAGAGTGTACCTGGGGTGTCAGGTGTACCTGGGGTGTGAGGCATTTCCTGGGTGTCGGAGTGTACCTGGGAATGTCAGAGGTGTACCTGGGGTGTCAGGATGTACCTGGGAGTGTCAGAGGTGTACCTGGGAGTGTCAGGTGTACCTGGGGTGTAAGTGTACCTGGGAGTGTCGGAGGTGTACCTGGGAGTGTGGAGGTGACCTGGGAGTGTCAGAGGTGTGCCTGGGGTGCCAGAGGTGTACCTGGGGTGACAGAGGTGTACCTGGGGTGTGGGGTGTACCTGGAGGTGTCAGAGGTGTACCTGAGGTGTCGGAGGTGTACCTGGGAGTGTCGGAGGTGTACCTGGGGTGTGGAGGTGTACCTGGGGTGTCGGGTGTACCTGGGGTGTAGAGTGTACCTGGGGTGTCGGAGGTGTACCTGTGGGAGTGTGGAGTGTACCTGGCAGTGTCAGAGGTGTACCTGGGGTGTCAGGGGTGTACCAGGGAGTGTCAGTGGAGTCCCTGGGAGTGTCAGAGGTGTACCTCGGAGTGTCAGAGGTGCGCGAGTGTCAGAGAGGTGCACTTGGGAGTGTCAAGTGCCTTGGAGTGTCTAGTGTACCTGGGAGTGTCTGAGGAGTGTACCTGGCAGTGTCTGAGGTGTACCTGGGTGTCTGGGAGTGTACCTGGCAGTGTCAGCGGTGTACCTGGGAGTGTCAGCGGTGTACCTGGGAGTGTTAGAGAGTGTATCAGGGAGTGACAGATGAGTACCTAGAAGTGTCAGAGGTGTACCTGGGAGTGTGAGAAGTGTACCTGGGGTGTCTTGGGTGTACCTGGGGTTCAAGGGGTACCTGGGAGTGGGGGGAAGTACCAGGGAGTGTCAGTGGGTACCTGGGAGTGTCAGGGGTGTACCTGGGAGTGTGAGAGCTGTACCTGGGAGGTCAGAGGTGTATCTGGGAGGTCGGACGTGTACCTGGGAGTGTCGGAGGTGTACCAGGGAATGTCAGTGAGTACCTGGCAGTGCTCAGAGGTGTACCTGGGCGTGCTCAGAGGTATACCTGAGTGTCAGAGGTGTACCTGGGAGGTCAGAGGTGTACCTGGGAGGTCAGAGGTGTACCTGGAGTGTCAGAGGTGTACCTGGGAGGCTGGGAGGTACCTGGGAGGTCGGAGGCACCTGGGAGGTGAGAAGTGTTCCTGGAGTGTCTGAGATGTACCTGGGAGTGTCAGAGGTGTACCTGAGAGTGCCGGGATGTACCTGGGAGGTCAGAGGTGTACCTGGGAGTGTCGGAGGTACCTGGGAGTGTAAGAAGGCTACCTGGGAGTGTCGGAGGTGTACCTGGGAGTGTCGGAGGTGTACCTGGGAGTGTCAGAGGTGTACTTGGGTGCCAGAGGTACCTGGGAGTGTCAGAGGTGTACCTGAAGTGTCAGAGGTGTACCTGGAGAGTGTCGGAGGCGTACCTGGAGAGTCAGAGGTACCTGGGAGTGAGAAGTGTTCCTGGGAGTGTCTGTGATGTACCTGGGAGGTCAGAGGTGGTACCTGAGAGTGTCGGAGATGTACCGGGAGTGTCAGAGGTACCTGGGAGTGTCGGAGGTGTACCTGGGAGCTAAGAAGTGTACCTGGGAGGTCTGAGGTGTACCTGGGAGGTCGGAGGTGTACCTGGGAGTGTCAGAGGTGTACTGGAGTGCCAGAGGTGTACCTGGGAGTGTCAGAGGTGTACCTGGAAGTGCTCGAGGTGTACCTGAGAGTGTCGGAGGTGTACCTGGGAGGTCAGAGGTACCTGGGAGGTCAGAGGATCTCTGGGAGTGTCAGAGGGCACCCTGAATGTCAGAGGTGTACCTGGGAGGTCAGAGGTGTACCTGGGAGGCTGAGAGGCCTGGAGTGTCAGGAGGTGTACCTGAGTGTCAGGAGGTGTACCTGGGAGTGTCAGAGGTGTACCCTGGAGTGTCAGAGGTGTACCTGGGAGTGTCAGAGGTGTACCTGGGAGTGTCGGAGGTGTACCTGGGAGTGGAGAAGTGTACCTGGGAGTGTCGGAGGTGTTCCTGGGAGTGTCGGAGGTGTACCTGGCAGTTTCAGCGGTGTACCTGGGAGTGTCAAAGGTGTACCACGGAATGTCAGTGGAGTACCTGGGAGGCTCAGAGGTGTACCTGGGAGTGTAGAGGTGTACCTCGGAGTGCTAGAGGTGTTCCAAGTAGTGTCAGAGGTGTCTCCTGGGAGTGTCAGAGTTGTACCTGGGAGGTCGGAGGTGCACCTGCGAGTGTGAGAACTGTACCTGAGAGTGTCTGAGGTGTACCTGGCAGTGTCAGCGGTGTACCTGAGAGCAATGGAGGTGTACCTAGGTGTGTCAGAGGTGTACCTGGGAGTGTCGGAGGTACCTGGGAGTGTGAGAAGTGTACCTGGGAGTGATGGAGGTGTTCCTGGGAGGTCGGAGGTGTACCTGGCAGTGTCATGGTGTACCTGGGAGGTCAGAGGTGTACCAGGAATGCCAGTGAGTACCTGCGAGTGTCAAAGGTGTACCTGGGAGTGTCTGAGGTGTACCTGGGAGGCTCAGAGGTGTACCTGGGAGTGTCAGAGGTGTACTTGGGAGCAGAGGTGTACCTGGGAGGAGAAGTGTCCTGGGAGTGTCTGTAGGTACCTGAGGCAGGGAGGTACTGAGTAAGCCGAAGATGTACCCAGGTAAGCCGAGTAGAACCTGGGAGGTAAGAAGTACCTGGGAGTGTCGGAGGTGTACCTGAGTGTCGGAGGTGTACTTGCAGTGTCAGAGGTGTACCTGGGAGTCTGGGGTGCACCTGGGAGTGTCAGAGGTGTACCTGGGAGTGTCAGGGGTGTACCAGGGAGTGTCAGTGGAGTACCTGGGAGGTCAGAGGTGTACCTGGGAGCACAGAGGTGTGCCTGGGAGGTCAGAGGTGCACTTGGGAGTGTCAGAGGTGCACCTTGGAGTGTCTGAGGTGTACCTGGGAGTGTCTGAGGTGTACCTGGCAGTGTCTGAGGTGTACTCAGTGTCTGGAGGTGTACCTGGGCAGTGTCATGGGAGTACCTGGGAGTGCTGGCGGTGTACATGGGAGAGTGAGGTGTATCAGAGTGACAGATGAGTACCTAGAAGTGTCAGGAGGTACCTAGAGGAGAAGTGTACCTGCCTTACCTGGGAGTTTCAAAGGGGTACCTGGGAATGGCAGGTGTACCAGGGAGGTTGTGAGTACCTGGGAGGTCAGGGGTGTACCTGGGAGTGTGAGCTGTACCTGGGAGTGTCAGAGGTGTATTGGGAGTGTCGGACGTGTACCTGGGAGTGTCAGAGGTACCAGGGAATGTCAGTGAGGCCCAAGGTGTCTGAGGTACCTGGAGTGTCAGAGGTACACCTGGGAGGCTGAGGTGTACCTGGGAGGCCGAGGTGTACCTGGGAGGTGAGAGGTGCACCTGGAGTGTCATGGGTGTACCTGGGAGAGTCAGAGGTGTACCTGGGAGTGTCGGAGGTGTACCTGGGAGTGTGAGAAGTGTTCCTGGAGTGTCTGTGATGTACCTGGGAGTGTCAGAGGTACCTGAGAGTGTCGGAGATGTACCTGAGTGTCAGAGGTACCCGGAGTGCGAGGTGACCTGGGAGTGTCAGAGGTGTACCTGGGAGGTCGGAGGTGTACCTGGGAGTGAGAAGTGTTCTGGGAGTGTTCCTGATGTACCTGGGAATGTCAGAGGTGTACCTGAGAGTGTCGGGATGTACCTGGGAGGTCAGAGGTGACCTGGGAGTGTCGGAGGTGACCTGGGAGTGTAAGAAGTGTACCTGGGAGTGTCGGAGGTACCTGGGAGTGTCGGAGGTGTGACCTGGGAGTGTCAGAGGTGTACTTGGGAGTGCCAGAGGTACCTGGAGGATAGGAGGTACCTGGAGTGTAAGAAGTGTACCTGAAGTCAGAGGTGTACCTGAGAGTGTCGGAGGTGTACCTGAGTGTCGGAGGTACCTGGGAGGCCGAGTGTACCTGAAGTCGGAGGTGTACCTGGGAGTGTTGGAGGTGTACCTGGGAGTGTCGGAGGTGTACCTGGGAGTAAATGGAGGTGCCTGGGAGTGTCAGAGGTGTACCTGGGAGCAGCATGTACCAGGAGTGTCAGTGAGTACCTGGGAGTGCTGGGAGGTGTACCTGGGAGGTCAGAGGTGTGCCTGGGAGTGTCAGAGGTGCACTTGAGTGTCAGAGGTGCACCTGGAGTGTCTGAGGTGTACCTGGAGTGTCTGAGGTGTGTGCCCAGCAGCCTGAGGTGTACTGGCAGTGTCTGAGTGTACTTGCAGAGCAGGTGTACCTGGGAGTGTCAACGGTGTACCTGGGAGTGTTAGAGGTATCAGGAGTGACAGAGAGCACTAGAAGTGTCAGAGGTGTACCCAGGAGTGGAGAAGTGCACTTGGGAGGTCTTGGGTGTACCTGGGAGTTTCAAAGGGGTACCCTGGAGTGGCAGGGGAGCACCAGAGGTCAGTGGAGTACCTGGGAGGTTAGGGGTGTACCTGGGAGTGTGAGAGCTGTACCTGGGAGGTCAGAGGTGTATCTGGGAGTGTCGGACGGTACCTGGGAGTGTCAGAGGGTACCAGGAATGTCAGTGGAGTACCTGGCAGTGTCAGAGGTGTACTCATGTCTCAGAGGCATACCTGAGCATGTCAGAGGTGTACCTGGGAGTGTCAGAGGTACCTTGGAGTGCCGAGGTGGTGTACCTGGGAGGTCAGAGGTGTACCTGGGAGTGTCGGAGGCACCTGGAGGTGAGAAGTGTTCCTGGAGTGTCTGTGATGTACCTGGGAGGTCAGAGGTGTACCTGAGAGTGTCGGAGATGTACCTGAGTGTCAGAGGTGTACCCTGGGAGTGTCAGAGGTGTACCTGGGAGGTCAGAGGTGACCTGGAGTGTCGGAGGTGTACCTGGGAGGTGAGAAGTGTCCTGGGAGTGTCTGATGTACTGGGAATGTCAGAGGTGTACCTGAGAGTGTCGGGATGTACCTGGGAGGCTGCGGAGGTGTACCTGGGAGGCCGGAGGTGTACCTGGGAGTGTAAGAAGTGTACCTGGGAGTGCCGGAGGTACCTGGGAGAGCCGGAGGTGAACCTGGGAGTGTCAGGCATGGGAGCCAGAGGTGTACCTGGGAGGAGTAGAGGTGTACTTGGAGTGCAAGAAGGTACCTGGGAGTGTCAGAGGTGTACCTGAGAGTGTCGGAGGTACCTGGGAGTGTCGGAGGTGTACCTGGGAGTGTCAGAGGTACCTGGGAGTGTCGGAGGTACCTGGAGCAAGAGGGGTACCTGGGAGTGTCGAGGTGTACCTGGGAGGCCGGAGGTGTACCTGGGAGGACAGAGGTGTACCTGGAGTGTTAGGGGTGTACCAGGGAGTGTCAGTGGAGTCCCTGGAGCATCAGAGGCCTGGGAGGTCAGAGGTGTGCCTGGGAGGTCAGGCACTGAGTGTCAGAGGTGCACCTTGGAGTGTCTGAGGTGTACCTGGGAGTGTCGGAGGTACTGCAGGTTCGAGGTGCACCTGGCAGTGTTCAGGTGTACCTGGCAGTGTCAACGGTGTACCGGGAGGCCAAGGTGTACCTGGGAGTGTTAGAGGTGTATCAGGGAGTGACAGATGAGTACCTAGAAGTGTCAGGAGGTGTACCTAGGAGGTGGAGAAGTGTACCTGGGAGTGTCTGGGGTGTACCTGGGAGCCTAAAGGGGTACCTGGGAGTGGCAGGGGAGCACCAGGGAGGCTGGGTGGGAGTACCTGGGAGGTCAGTACCTGGGAGGTGTGAGAGCTGTACCTGGGAGTGCGGAGGTGTACCTGGGAGGCCGGACACCTGGGAGTGTCAGAGGTACAGGGAAGCCAGGAGTACCTGGCAGTCAGAGGTGTACCTGGGAGTGTCAGAGGTACCTGGGAGGCTGGGAGGTGTGGGAGTGTCAGAGGTACCTGGGAGTCAGAGGTGCACTGGAGGTCAGCAGTACCTGGGATGCTCAGAGGTGTACCTGAGTGTCGGAGGCACCTGGGAGGTGAGAAGTGTCCCTGGGAGTGTCCGTGATGTACCTGGAGGTCAGGAGGTACCTGAGGAGTGTCGGAGATGACCTGGGAGTGTCAGAGGTACCTGAGTGTCGGAGGTACCTGGGAGTGTGAAGGTACCTGGGAGGTCGGAGGCACTGAGATGTCGAGGTGTACCTGGGAGGTCAGAGGTGTACTTGGGAGGCAGAGGTGCACCTGGGAGGCTGAGGTACCTGGAAGTGTCAGAGGTGTACCTGAGAGTGTCGGAGGCGTACCTGGAGTGTCAGGAGGTGTACCTGGGAGGTGAGAAGTGTTCTGGGAGTGTCCGTGATGTACCTGGGAGTGTCAGAGGTGTACCTGAGAGGCCGGAGATGTACCTGGGAGTGTCAGAGGTACCTGGAGTGTCGGAGGTGTACCTGGAGTGTAAGAAGGTACCTGGGAGGTCGGAGGTGTACCTGGGAGGCCGGAGGTACCTGGGAGTGTCAGAGGTGTACCTGGGAGGCCAGAGGTGTACCTGGGAGTGTCAGAGGTGACCTGGAAGGTCAGAGGTACCTGAGAGTGTCGGAGGTGTACCTGGGAGCACAGAGGTGTACCTGGGAGTGTCAGGAGGTGATCCCAGTGTCAGGAGGTCCTGAATGTCAGAGGTGTACCTGGGAGGCTGGGAGGTGTACCTGGGAGTGCCGAGGATACCTGGGAGTGGCTGGGAGGTGTACCTGGAGTGTCAGGAGGTACCTGGGAGGTCAGAGGTACCCTGGAGCGTCAGAGGTGTACCTGGGAGGCCAGAGGTGCACCTGGGAGTGTCGGAGGTGTACCGGAGTGTGAGAAGTGTACCTGGGAGTGTCGGAGGTGTTCCTGGAGTGTCGGAGGTGTACTCAGTTTCAGCGGTGTACCTGGGAGTGTCAAAGGTACCACGGAATGTCAGTGGAGCACCTGGGAGGCTCAGAGGTGTACCTGGGAGGCCAGAGGTGTACCTCGGAGTGTCAGAGGTGTTCCAAGGAGTGTCAGAGGTGTCCTGTGAGTGTCAGAGTTGTACCTGGGAGGTCGGAGGTGCACCTGCGAGTGTGAGAACTGTACCTGAGAGTGTCTGAGGTGTACCTGGCAGTGCTGAGAGGTACCTGAGAGTGTCGGAGGTACCTAGGTGTGCTGGGAGGTGTACCTGGGAGGTCGGAGGGTGTACCTGGAGGTGAGAAGGTACTGGGAGGATGGAGGTGTTCCTGGGAGTGTCAGAGGTGTACCTTGAAGTGTCAGAGGTGTATCTGGGAGTGTTGGACGTGTACATGGGAGTGTCAGAGGTGTACCAGGGAATGTCAGAGGAGTACTTGGGAGTGTCAGAGGTGTACCTGGGAGTGTCAGAGGTGTACCCAGATGGAGGCACCAGAGGAGAAGTGCACCTGAGAGTGAGAAGGTTCTTGGAGGTCTGTGGTACCTGGGAGTGTCAGAGGTACCTGAGAGTGTCGGATGTACCTGGGAGTGTCAGGAGGCACTGGGAGTGTCGGAGGTGTACCTGGGAGTGTAAGAAGTGTCCCTGGGAGTGTCGGAGGTGTACCTGGGAGTATAAGAAGTGTACCTGGGAGTGTCGGAGGTGTACCTGGGAGTGTCGGAGGTGTACCTGGCAGTGTCAGAGGTGTACCTGGGAGTGTCAGAGGTGATCCTGGGAGCGTCAGAGGTGTACCCTGGAATGTCAGAGGTGTACCTGGTAGTGTCAGAGGTGTACCTGGGAGTGTCAGAGGTATACCTGGGAGTGTCAGAGGTGTACCTGGGAGGTGCCGAGGTGTACCTGGGAGTGTCAGAGGTGTACCTGGGAGTGTCGGAGGTGTACCTGGGAGTGTGAGAAGGGTACCTGGGAGTGTGAGAAGTGTTCCTGGGAGTGTCCGTGATGTACCAGGGAGTGTCAGAGGTGTACCTGAGAGTGTCGGAGGTGTATCTGGGAGTGTCGGACGTGTACCTGGGAGTGTCAGAGGTGTACCATGGAATGTCAGTGGAGTACCTGGCAGTGTGAGAGGTGTACCTGCGAGTGTCAGAGTTATACCTGGGAGTGTCTGCGGTGTACCTGTGAGTGTCTGAGGTACCTGGGAGTGTCGGAGGTGTACCTGGGAGGAGAAGTGCACCTGGGAGTGTCGGAGGTGTTCCTGGGTGTGTCGGAGGTGTACCTGGCAGTGTCAGCGGTGTACCTGGGAGTGTCAGAGGTGTACCACGGAATGTCAGTGAAGTAGCTGGGAGTGTCAAAGGTGTACCTGGGAGTGTCAGAGGTGTACCTTGGAGTGTCAGAGGTGTGCCTGGGAGTGTCAGGTGTACCTGGAGTGCAGAGGCCTGGGAGGCCGGAGGTGTACCTGGGAGTGTGGGAGAAGTGTTCCTGGAGGTCCGTGATGTACCCGGGAGGCCAGAGGTACCTGGGAGTGTCGGAGATGTACCTGGGAGGTCAGAGGTGTACCTGGGAGGCAGAGGTACCTGGAGTGTCAGAGGTGTACCTGGGAGTGTCGGAGGTGTACCTGGGAGTGTCGGAGGTACCTGGGAGTGTCGGAGGTGTACCTGGGATAAGAAGTACCTGGGAGGTTGAGGTACCTGGGAGGTCGGAGGTGTACCTGGGAGGTCAGAGGTACCTGGGAGGTCTGGGGGTACCTGGAGGTCAGAGGTACCTGGGAGGTCAGGAGGTGCCTGGGAGGTCAGAGGTACCTGGGAGGGAGAGCTGTACCTGGGAGTGTCAGAGGTGCATCTGGGAGTGTCGGACGGTGTACCTGGGAGTGTCAGAGGCAACAGAAATGTCAGTGGAGCACTGGCAGTGTCAGGAGGTGGCACCTGGGAGTGTCAGAGGTACACCTGGAGTGGGGTCAGAGGTGTACCTGGGAGTGTCAGAGGTGCACCTGGGAGTGTCAGAGGTGCACCCTGGAGGCCAGGCTGGGAGCAAGTCAGAGGTGTACCTGGGAGTGTCGGAGGTACCCGGAGGTAAGAAGGTACCTGGGAGCACGGAGGTGTACCTGGGAGCAAGCCGGAGGTGTACCTGGGAGGTTGGGGAGGTGTACTTGGGAGTGCCAGAGGTGTACCTGGGAGTGTCAGAGGTACCTGAAGTGTCAGAGGTACCTGAGAGTGTCGGAGGTGTACCTGGGAGGTCAGAGGTGCACCTGGGAGTGTCGGAGGTGTACCTGGGAGTGTAAGAAGTGGGTACTCCTGGGAGTGTCGGTGTACCTGGGAGTGTCGGAGGTGCACCTGGCAGTGCCAGAGGCACCTGGGAGTGTCTGGGTGCACCTGGGAGTGCCAGAGGTGCACCTGGGAGTGTCAGGGATGTACCAGGAGGGGTCAGGAGCACCTGGGAGTGTCAGAGGTACCTGGGAGTGTCAGAGGTGTGCCTGGGAGTGTCAGAGGTGCACTTGAAGTGTCAGAGGCACCTGGAGTGTCTGAGGTGTAATCCTGAGCAAGTCGAGGTGTACCTGGCAGGTTCTGAGGTACCTGGGAGTGTCGGAGGTGTACCTGGGAGTGTGAGAAGGCACCTGGGAGCAGTGTCGGAGGTGTTCCTGGGAGTGTCGTGGAGGTGTACCCGGTGGAAGCCCATGGTGTACCTGGGAGGTCAAAGGTGCACCACGGAACATCAGTGGAGTAACACCTGGGAGTGTCAGAGGTGTACCTGGGAGGTCAGAGGTGCACCCCGGAGTGTCAGGAGGGTGTTCCCTAGTAGTGGGGCCAGAGGTGTCCGTGGAGGCCAGAGTTGTACTGGGAGTGTCGGAGGTGCACCTGCGAGTGTGAGAACTGTACCTGAGAGTGTCTGAGGTGTGCCTGGCAGTGTTGCTGTACCTGGAGAGTGTCGGAGGTGCCTCAGGTGCTGGGAGGTGTACCTGGGAGTGTTTGGAGGCACATGGGAGTGTGAGAAGTGTACCTGGGAGGACGGAGGTGTTCCTGGGAGGTCGGAGGTGTCTGGCAGGCAACAAGTGGTGTACCTGGGAGGTCAGAGGTGTGTACCAGGGAATGCCAGGTGGAGTACCTGCGAGTGTCAAAGGTGTGTACCTGGGAGTGTCTGAGGTGTACCTGGGAGTGTCGGAGGTGCACCTGGGAGGTCAGAGGTGTACTTGGGGAGTGTCGGAGGTGTACCTGGGGAGCGTGAGAAGTGTTCCTGGAGTGTCCGTGGATGTGCCCTGGGAGTAAGTCAGAGGTGTACCTGAGAGTGTCAAGATGCACATGGGAGTGTCAGAGGTGTACCTGGGAGGTCGGAGGTGTACCCGGGAGGTAAGAAGGCACTGGGAGTGTCGGAGGTGTACCTGGGAGTGTCGGAGGTGCACCTGGGAGTGTCAGAGGTGTACTTTGGGAGTGCCAGAGGTGTACCCAGGGAGTGTCAGAGGTGTACTTGAAGTGTCAGGAGGCGTACCTGGGAGTGTGGTCGTGGCCCTGGGAGTGTCTGTACCTGGGAGTGCCAGAGGTGTACCTGAGAGCAAGTCGGAGATGGCCTGGGAGTGTCGACGTGCACCTGTGAGTGTCGGAGGTGTACCTGGGAGTGTAAGGATGGTACCTGGAGCACGGAGGCACCGGAGTGTAAGAAGGCACCTGGGAGCAAGTCGGAGGGTGCACATGGGAGTGTCGGAGGTACCTGGTGTCAGGAGGCACCAGAGTGTCTGGGGTGTACCTGGGAGTGTCAGAGGTGTACCTTGGGAGTTTCTCAGGGGTACCAGGGAGCAAGCCAGTGAGGCCCAGAGTGCCGAGGTGTACCTGGGAGTGTCAGGAGGTGCCTGGAGAGGTCAGGAGGTGCACTTGGGAGTGCTGGGAGGTGCACCTTGGAGTGTCTGAGGTGAACCTGGGAGTGCCTGAGGTGCACTTGGCAGTGTCTGAGGTGTACCTGGCAGTGTCTGAGGTACCTGGCAGTGCCAAAGTGAAAATTTGTGGAGGACAGATGAGCACCCAGAAGTGTCAGAGGTGTACCCAGGAGGTGGAGGAAGGCACCTGGGAGTGTCTGGGTGTACCTGGGAATTTCACAGGGTACCTGGAGTGGCAGGGGTGTACCAGGGAAGGCTGTGAGCACCTGGAGTGCTCAGGGGCGTACCTTGGGAGCATCAGAGCCATACCTGGAGTGCTCAGAGGTGTGGTCTGGGAGTGTCGGACGTACCTGGGAGTGCCAGGAGGTGCATCACCAGGCATGTCAGTGAGCACTGCAGTGTCAAGGTGTACCTGGGAGTGCTGGGAGGCATACCTGGGAGCGTCAGAGGTGTACCTGGAGTGTCAGAGGTGGCACTGGAGTGCTGGTGAGGTACCCCCGGGAGTGTCAGCGGTGTACCTGGGAGCCGAGGTGTACCCCAAAGAGCCGGAGGTGTACCTGGGAGTGTGGAGAAGTGTTCCTGGGAGTGACCGTGATGTACCTGAGTGTCAGAGGTGTACCTGGGAGCAAGCTTGGAGGTGCACCTGGAGTGTCGGAGGTACCTGGGCGTAAGAAGTGTACCTGGGAGTGTCGGAGGTACCTGGCAGGTCGGAGGTGTAACTGGGAGCGGTCAGAGGTGTACTGGGAGTGCCAGTGTACCTGGGAGGTCAGAGGTACCTGGAAGTGTCAGAGGTGTACCTGGAGAGTGTTGGAGGTGTACCTGGGAGAACAGAGGTGTACCTGGGAGGTCGGAGGTGTACCTGGGAGGTAAGAAGGCACCTGAGAGCAAGTCGGAGACAAACCTGGGAGCAAGTCAGGAGGTACCAAGATGTTTGAGTACCTGGGAGTGTGAAGAAGGTACCTGGGAGCAAATGGAGGCACTGGGAGGTTGAAAACCTGGGAGTGTCAGGAGGTGTACTTGGGAGGCCAGAGGCACCTGGGAGGTCAGGAGGTGTACTTGAGTGCCTGAGTACCAGGGCATGGCCAGTGAGCACCTGGCAGTGTCAGAGGTGCACCTGGGATGCCGAGGTAAACGGGAGTGCCAGAGGTGTACCTGGGAGTGCGTCAGAGGTGTACCCCTGGAGTGTCAGCGGTGTACCTGGGAGGTCAGGAGGTGTACCCAGAGTGTCGTGAGGTACCAAGCGTGTGGGAGAAGTGTTCTGGACCTCAAGATGTACCTTGGAGGTCAGAGGTGTACCTGGGAGTGTCGGAGGTACCTGGGAGTGTCGGAGGTGTACCTGGGAGGCGAAGGTACCTGGGAGCAAGTCGGAGGTGTACCTGGGAGCACTGGAGGTACCGGGAGTGTCAGAGTGTACTTGGGAGGCCGAGAGGCACCTGGAGCGTCAGGAGGTGCACCTGGAAGTGTCAGAGGTACCTGAGGAGTGCTGGAGGCACCTGGGAGTGTCAGGGGAGGTGTACCTGAGTGTGGAGGTGTACCTGGGAGTGTAAGAAGTGTACCTGAGAGCAAGCGGGAGAGGTACCTGGGAGCACAGAGGTACCTGGGAGTGTCGGAGGTGTACCTGGGAGTGCAAGAAGGTGCACCTGGGAGTGTCGGAGGTGTGCCTGGGAGCAAGCCTGGAGGTGTACCTGGCAGTGTCAGAGGTGTACCTGGGAGTGTCTGGGTACCTGGGAGGTCAGAGGTGTACCTGGGAGTGTCAGGGGTGTACCAGGGAGTGTCAGTGAGTACCTGGGAGGTCAGAGGTACCTGGGAGGTCAGAGGTGTGCCTGGGAGCAAGTCAGGAGGCACTTGGGGATGTCAGAGGTGCACCTGGGAGTGGGCAGAGGTGTACCCTGGAGTGTCATGGTGTACCTGGGAGTGTCAGAGGTGTACCTGAGAGTGTCGGAGATGTACCTGAGTGTCAGAGGTACCTGGAAGTGTCAGGGAGGTGTACCTGGAAGTGTCAGAGGTGTACCTTGAGAGTGGAGGTGTACTGGAGTGTCAGAGGTGTACCTGGGAGTGTCGGAGGTGTACCTGGTAGTGTAAGGCGGGGCGGCACCTGGGAGGTCGGGAGGTGTACCTGGGAGTGTCGGAGGTGTACCTGGCAGGTCAGAGGTGTACCTGGGAGTGTCTGGGGTACCTGGGAGTGTCAGAGGTGTACCTGGGAGGCCAGGGATGTACCAGGAGTG
>NW_024729099.1:0-7239 GCF_018991925.1 Homarus americanus
GCTTACCACGGTTTCGTGGCGCTAACATCGTGATGTTGCTCTATTAGAGATCCGGAACCGGGTTATTCAGCTGTTCGCGAACAGTCAGGAGTTTTAACCTTACCTAACAAACGATCAAACGCTTCCCTCTCGAGGTGCGTACGGTGACTGTCCTATCGTCGCTCTTGTATGCTGGATTGCACTATTTCACTATTAGTAGAGAGGGTGCCTTCATATTCGATGAAATATCTTCCGCCCCCAGCGGGTACCGACGCCTCTCGATATAAAAGCATGGCATTCAAAAACAACAACCATAAAATTGCGTCGTTTTCCTCTCCCGCCCCTCGCAATGGCTGGACAGAAGAGGCGAAGAATAGTCTCGGGAATGGCAGTGGGCGAATGTCGTGGTAATTCGCGATCTATCAATTACACTAGCCAGGTCGCTCTCCCTGTTGAACATTATGCCTCTCCGTCGCCACTGCGGTTCCGCGACAGCAGCAGCATCATCGATGTTGCATCCGCAGTAGTCGGAACGGGTTATTCGGCTGTCTGCGAACGGTCGGTTTTTAACTTTACCCAACATCCACTCTCGAGGAGTGCGGTGCGGTGAATGTCTATCGTCGGCCTTGTATGCTGGATTGCACTATTTCACTATATTAAGGAGAGGGTGCCTTCACCATCAGTTAATCTCTTTGCCCCCAGCGGGCCGCCAGTATCTCTCTGCCAGCAGCATTCAAAACAACAACCAAAGTGCCGGTCAGCTTCCCTGCCCTGCAATGGCTGGAGCAGAAGGAGAGATTTTAGTCTCATTGGATCAGAGGAATGGCGGTGGGCGGGCTTATAATGGGCTCGCGCTCTATCATACGCTTTGCCGGGTCTCTCGTTTACGTCGCCACCCTCCTCTGGGCTGCATCCACCGCTTGCTGCGGCCTTTCAGTCCGGAACGGGGCTCCCCTTCGCCTTGCTGTCTGCCCAACTTAGCGGACTTGCGTTGGCTGATCACCCCGTCTTCGCGTCTGTGCCGGCCTTCAATGCAGCGCCCAACCGTCTATTGACCGAGATTCATTGCACTATTCCACGCGCAAACGGCTACCCTAAATGTGCATAGACAACGCTCATGGTTCAACACGACCAGGGCGCAGTCTGGGAGCCGAGTATACTAAAAAGAGAGTTTAGCAGCCAAAACTCGTCAAAGCACACGTTGGGTTACCCCATCACCTAACAACGATGATGGCGGTTCCCACCCGTGAAATACACAACCTAACCAATATTGGGCGACGATGGCGCTCATGAGCCCACGCCCCCACAAACAGTAAGAGAAAGAGAGAGAGGAGGAGATGGGCCAATGTCTTATGCCTCGCTGGGGCAAAGAGAAGAGAAGAGGAGCGGATAAGGGAGGAGATTGGCCAACGTGCGGTCCCTCGCCCAATGTCGGCTGCCTCGCTGGAGCTGGGTAAAGAGGAGAGGAGCGGATAAGGGAGGAGATTGGCACACACGGTGGCGCTGCCGGCGCCGAGGATAGCGAGAGAAGGTGCAGTTTGATCTGATCATCTGGGTTGCTATTTCTCTAAGGCCAACGTGCGGTCCCTCGCCCAATGTCGGCTGCCTCGCTGGGGCAAAGAGAAGAGGAGAGGATAAGGGAGGAGATTGGCACACACGGTGGCGCTGCCGGCGCCGAGGATAGCGAGAGAAGGTGCAGTTTGATCTGATCATCTGGTTTGCTATTTCTCTAAGGCCAACGTGCGGTCCCTCGCCCAATGTCTTCTGCCTCGCTGGGGCAAAGAGAAGAGGAGCGGATAAGGGAGGAGATTCGCCGACGTGCGGTCCCTCGCCCAATGTCGGCTGCCTCGCTGGAGCTGGGGCAAAGAGGAGCGGATAAGGGAGGAGATTGGCACACACGGTGGCGCTGCCGGCGCCGAGGATAGCAAGAGAAGGTGCAGTTAGATCTGATCATCTGGTTTGCTATTTCTCTAAGGCCAACGTGCGGTCCCTCGCCCAATGTCTTCTGCCTCTCTCTCAATCTCACTATTTTGGCCGCCGTGATAGGCGCCGCCAACAGCAGCAGCTACCTGGTTGATCCTGCCAGTAGTCATATGCTTGTCTCAAAGATTAAGCCATGCATGTGTAAGTACAAGCCGATTTAAGGCGAAACCGCGAATAGCTCATTAAATCAGCTATGTTTCATTGGATCTGTAAACCCACTTACTTGGATAACTGTGGCAATTCTAGAGCTAATACATGCAATTGGTCTCTGACCGCAAGGGAAGAGCGCTTTTATTAGTTCAAAACTGGTCGGGCCCCGGTCCGTAACCCACCTGTGGTGAATCTGAATAACTTCGGGCTGAGCGCACGGTCTCCGCACCGGCGCCGCTTCTTTCAAGTGTCTGCCTTATCAGCTTTCGATTGTAGGTTATGCGCCTACAATGGCTATAACGGGTAACGGGGAATCAGGGTTCGATTCCGGAGAGGGAGCCTGAGAAACGGCTACCACATCTAAGGAAGGCAGCAGGCACGCAAATTACCCACTCCCGGCACGGGGAGGTAGTGGCGAAAAATAACGATGTGAGTCTCATCCGAGGCCTCGCAATCGGAATGAGTACACTTTAAATCCTTTAACGAGTATCCATTGGAGGGCAAGTCTGGTGCCAGCAGCCGCGGTAATTCCAGCTCCAATAGCGTATATTAAAGTTGTTGCGGTTAAAAAGCCGTAGTTGGATCTCAGTTCGGACTGGCGGTGCACCGCGGTGTTTACTGTCACGCTCAGACAGCCCGCCCGGCTGCTTACGAGATGCTCTTTGTAGAGTATCAGTGGCGGAGGAGTTTACTTTGAAAAAATTAGAATTAACAGAGCAGGCTATTTAAAGAGGATGGCGAATGGTGATGCATGGAATAATGGAATAGGACCCCTCGGTTCTATTTTGTTGGTTTTCGAACCAGAGGTAATGACTATCGGAACAGGCGGGGGCATTCGTATTGCGGCCTTCAATTGAGGTCTTGGACCGTCGCAAGGCGAACTACTCTGAAAGCATTTGCCAAGGATGTTTTCATTAATCCAAAGGCAGAAAGTTAAGAGGTTGAAAGCGTCGAATACCGCCTAGTTCTAACCATAGCGATGCCAACTAGCGATCCGCCCGGCGTTATTCCCCATGACCCAGCGGGCAGCTCGGAAACAAAGTCTTTGGGTTCGGAAATATAGTTGCAAAGCTGAAACTTAAAGGAATTGACGGAAGGGCACCACCAGGAGTGGAGCCTGCGGCTTAATTGACTCAACACGGGAAGCTCACCGGGGCCCAGACACGGAAGGATTGACAGATTAGAGCTCTTTCTCTCGATTCAGTGGGTGGTGGTGCATGGCCGTTCTTAGTTGGGTGGAGCGATTTGTCTGGTTAATTCAAAGTATGAGCGAGACTCTGGCCTACTAAGTAGTCGGCGGATCTCAGAAAATGGTGTCCAGTTCGCAACTTCTTCTTAGAGGATAGCGGCAATTCTAGCCGCACGAGATTGAAACAATAACAGGTCTGTGATGCCTTAGATGTTCTGGGCCGCCGCCTTCACTAGAAGGATCAACAGTTTTCCCCCTCCGAGAGGAGCGGGTAACCCGTTCAAAGCCTTTCTTGATAGGGATTGGGGCTTGCAATTGTTTCCCATGAACGAGGAATTCCCAGTAAGTGCAAGTCATCAGCTTGCGCTGACTACGTCCCTGCCCTTTGTACACACCGCCCGTCGCTACTACCGATTGAATGATTTAGGCCTTGGACTGGCTTGATTATCAAGGCATTTACTTGAGGTTTTCTGGGAATTAAATGCGCCTCAGCTGACGGAAAAGATGTCCAAACTTGGTCATTTAAGGAAGTAAAGAGTCGTAACAAGGTTTCCGTGGTAGACCTTTGGAAGGATCATTAACGAAGAGAGAAGGCAGGCGCTCAAGCCTACTACTCTCTGATTTGGGCGGGTCTCGGGCTCTGCTCCTGGCAACTCCAGCAGCGAAAGGACAATCCATTGCACCAAAATCAGTACCACAATGGTGGATTACTCAGGCAGGCGCCGGACCGGAGGAGGGGCCGGGCGGGGCTTTGGGCGGCTGCCCGTCCGTTCCTTACTACCGGCTTATGCCTCTGTTGCTAAAAATTGAAATTCAAGTGTCAAAAACAAACAACAAGCGTCCTGCAAACCCAAACCCTGAAATGCCATGTCATGTCAAACACTGTGCAGGAGACTCAATCCTGTGATGGTTAGTGCCAGGCCAATGGCAAATACTGTCTTGAGGTTTAACCGTGGGTCGGTGGAGACGTAGCAAACTGCGTTTTTATGTGGTGCAATACTGGATACATCGACAGTTGGGTGGGGCATGGTGCGCACTCCTCTGGTCGATATATACATCTGTAGGATTGGTTGAATTGCTGGCTGTCTGCCGAGGGTGGCCGAGCTTCCGCGAGGTTTTATCGCCGCGCCTTGCTTGGCGTGTATAAAGCAAAAGCTACCTATGTTCGCCAGGTCCGGGCTTTGGATTCAGCTACAACAAAGCGGCGGTTTGTAGCCTTTGTCTTCAGAGCGGCGCTCTTTTTGCCTGCTGTCACAGAGACACGAATGGCCGTCGGCCGCTCATGGCTGATGCTGCACATGTTCTAAGAGGCACTCCATCCCACGAAGAGGAAACGAAACCGGGTCGGATATCTTTTAAGTAAGCCCCGCCGGAATTTCATCTATCACCTCGAAAAGAGTGCTTGGCATGCATTGCAGTGGAACCTAAATTGATGAGTGCGCCTGGGCCCGCAGTCTACCATGTAGTGGTGCAGGCAGAGAGATGAGAATGCTTGGGTGACGCCGTGCTCTTCCTCACGCGCTCCTCCACCCTCTCCCACGGTCAGACGCGGTGTGGGCGTTCTCTTTGAGAGTTCGCCACGAGTCCACGTCTATCTCATGACTAGGAGGGAGGCAGGGGGAGTTCTCTCTAAACGCGTTAAAGACGGTGTTGCGCCTCATAACGGCGCTCGCCGGGATAGAGCACTAGTTCTGCAGCCGGAAAGGCCGCTCACGCCAATTAATACTGCGACTCTCGCTCTCTTTCTCCGGATAAACAAGTGCCACTGCTGTGGCATGCGGGAACGGGGAAAGAGGTCAAAGTTTAAGCGGCAAAGGTGCGGCCGAGTAAGGGCGGAACACGAGCGTATATGCATTAAAACTGTGTGTGTATATGACTCTGCGAGAGATGTTCTGCTGGAACACTTTTCCTATTGGCTATTTACCACTCAATGAGAAGGAACGGAGTCAGGGGTGGGAGTGCCGGCGCCATGGCCGCTGGTACCCCCGCGACAAGCCCCTCAAACCTTCCTGCCTGGTAATGTCGGTGGTGAAGAAAGTCGGTGGCAGAGCGTCTTCCGCTTCGTGGTTGGGGAACTTGTTCCCCCTAAGGATGATGAGACCACGATCGACCTCGTAGTAGGAGAGAGCTACCCGCCAAATTTAAGCATATTAATAAGCGGAGGAAAAGAAACCAACAGGGATTCCCTTAGTAAGGGCGACTGAACCGGGAAAAGCCCAGCGCATAACCTCGATGTCTTCGGGCACGAGGGGTGTTGCGTTTCAGAGGGTCCAGCACGCCGTCCCATACCGTCTAAATCAAGCTTGAAAGCGGCCACTGCCCATGGAGGGTGACAGGCCCGTATGGCGGCGCCCGTGAGGGTACAGATGGGACGGTCGGAAAGGGCCTCTCTGTAGAGTCGGGTTGCTTGAAAGTGCAGCCCAAAGCAGGTGGTAAACTCCATCTAAGGCTAAATATGACCCGAGACCGATAGCGAACAAGTACCGTGAGGAAAGTTGAAAAAGAACTTTGAAGAGAGTTCAAAGTCGTGAAACCGTTAAGAGCCAAAGCGATGGAAACTCGAAGGTCGAACTGAGGGATTCAGCTCGTCGGCTGTCGGCTGGGTGGGGGTGTTGTAATTGGCGACCAAAATGTTTGGCGCCCCCTCACGCTGGCGTCGGCGGGTATTCGCCTCGTAATGAGTCACGCGACCGTTGCGAGGGGCGTCGAAGCCGGTCGGACTGGTACCTCGCCGCCGACTCTCTCTCAGCTCGTCTGGGGAGACCAGCGCAGCAGAGGAACCACGGTGTCCTGGCTGCCCTGCGGCGGTCGTCGAAGAGCTTGCCGCCGCTTCGGCGGGTTTCTCTCGCGGTGTGCAAAAGGTCGGTGATCCACCGACCCGTCTTAAACGGACCAAGGAGTCTAACATGTGTGCAAGTCAATGGGCTCACTAAACCCAAAAAATAAATGACGGGCGCCGGGGCAGCTGTAACAGGCTCTCCGGTGCGTCTTGGGCGATCCTGACCGGCTGCCTGCGGCCTCGCCTGCACAAGCGGGGTGAGATACTCCCCGTCTCTGGACGTTGCGTGTGGTGGAGGTCGTCAGGGCGATGGTCGGTTTAATTTCCCCTCATGGGAGGGGGCAGGACTAAAAGCGCCCGGGTTGCTGTAGTCCCGACCGGAGCCGTGTCGTGCTTGGTGCGGAGCAGGCTTGCGGGCAGTGAGCAGTGCCATGAGCTATATGTTGGGACCCGAAGATGGTGAACTATGCCTGGGGTGAGAGAGAACTCCTGGTGGAGGTCAGTAGCTTTTCTGGTGCAATCGATGGGTGGAGCTGGGTATAGGGTGAGTTGTTTGTGGATGGTTCCTCAGGGGTTTCTTAGGATAGCTGGAGCTTGCAGGAATTTATCAGGTAATGCGATGATTTAGAGGTCTTGGGGACGAGTCTCAACCTATTCTCAAACTTTAAATGGTGAGATTGATTGTGGGATAAACTCGACAACAATCTCAAATCGATGGGCCACTTTTGATACGTAGAACTGGCGCCATGGGATAGAACCGGCAATATTGAGGATTAAGAGCCTAATGAATCTTGCTCATTTCCAGATCCATGAAAGAAGCGTTCTGGTTGCTATAAACCTTGGGACGGTGGCCCATGGAAGTTCAGAATCACGCTGAGGTCGTAACAACTCACACTGGCTCGCCCCTAGCCCGTAAATAATTATGCGCTCAAAGCATTCTCGATACTTTCTTCGACCGCCGGGGCATAAGATAAGATGGAACCGATCACAATATACAACCCGGAATTCGTTGAAGAAATTGATTAAGTTACTACAACAAAACATGGAATCCCAACATCGAGACCAACAGGAAGGACAATAGTAAAACTGTGAAGGAGGATATAATATGGGACATATCAAGAAAAATCCTATGAAGATTATGTCTGGTCACTAATTACTA
>NW_024729100.1:0-33017 GCF_018991925.1 Homarus americanus
AAACACGACAGCCACACGGACACGACAACAAGAGATTATGTTAATTTGAGAAAAACTTGGTGGTTGTGATGTGTCTGTCTGTCTGTCGCTTCCTGTTGGTGTATGATGATAATAAGCTGATTAGATCTCTCTCTCTCTCTCATATCTACTTCAGGAGACGTGTGTGTGTGTGTGTGTGTGTGGGTACACGTTGGCAACACAAGGTGTAATTGTCAGCTTGCTCGCCTCGCAAGCGAATGAACCCGGGTTCCATTTCCGGGCAGGGTGAGACCATGAGCAAATTCCTTTGCGTCATTTACCTCTATCTACCCAACAGTAATTGGGGACCTGGATGTTAATCGATTCGCGCGTCGTGTTACGGGGTAATGGTTAGCCAGTACAGTTAGCCACGGACTATTCCTTGACACTGGGTCACTCAGCTCATTAACTCAGGGTGTGGTTGTTGTGTTGGCGACAGCTTCAACACCTTAAACAAATTCACGCCTAGGTGGCCCTTGGGCCTGGCCATTCTCATTACAGGAGGGGCAACCATTATAATAAAAAAAAAAAAAAAACGATCATCAACTTCAGGTACACCAATCATCCTTGTAAAAAAATCCTGATTGAATAATTTCCTCAGTAACATACAAGTGAACCAAACTTGGGTACTACACAACTACAGTATCACTCAATGACTTATTTTACACTATATCTACTACCACTTAACATTTCTATATCAGTTCAACAACCATCACTCAGCCTTGTTCCATTTTATTTAAAGTTCGTTAATCAATAAGAGGAATTATTATCACAACACAAGCATTCATTAATCAGTCTCCATTGTGAATCATTTTGCTGGGGTGTGTGGGAGGATTACGCTGGATAATAACTTAGTGTTTTGTATATCCAGAAGAATCTTAACTCCAGCTTACTCCAACTAATAACTAACCTAATCTAACACAACCTAACCTAATCTAATCTAACCTAACCTGAAAAATCTCCACGACAACTTACTCCAACTAATAACTAACCAAACATAAGCTAACATAATTACAGACAGACAGACAGACACACACACACACACACACACACACACACATAAACCATAAATATGTTATATGGAACATAAATATAACTTCCAAAATCACTCTCATATACTTCCTAACCGCGGCCTGACGAAATAATACACCTGTAACGTTCTGTCAGGGCTCAGGTCGAGGCTCCTCATTTACTGATCATCTATACGTGTGT
Organism: Homarus americanus; assembly: GCF_018991925.1. Lineage (NCBI taxonomy): Eukaryota > Metazoa > Arthropoda > Malacostraca > Decapoda > Nephropidae > Homarus > Homarus americanus. The sequence goes on from NW_024729100.1 coordinate 1,231, forward strand.
GTGTGTGTGAGATGTTTCCTAGTATGTAATAAAAAAGGCGGGGATCCGCTTTTGAATTTTGCCACATACAGCGGCTAGTTTATTGTGCACCCATATTCATCCCGTGAACGGTAGCGTAGGCAGATTATAGTTAAACAGTAGAAGTCAGAATATTATGGCACTGAATGTTAAAAACAATGTATTTCCAAAAAATTATTTGTTTAGTTCTGTAGAGTACATCGCCCTCTCCCTCAACCTGCCATTATTCAATAAATTATTTGTTCCCTCGTTCTAACAAGAGATACACGATAACATATCCTATTTGAAGATAAAAATACACTGTCCAGGAAGAGTCATAACAAACTTGGGGGTTATCTGAGAGAGAGAGAGAGAGAGAGAGAGAGAGAGAGAGAGAGAGAGAGAGAGAGAGAGAGACAATACCTTCTACAGTACAGTTATATAGTATGACCACCATGACCCACGGAGATCTGTACCTCTTGGCTCCTGACCTCTGTTGACCTTGTGTATACTCACCCAGTTGACCTTTCCTGCCCTATCTCGCCCATTCCTCCTACAGTTAAGGGCTGGGGGGCCGAGGGGGGGGGCGGAGGGGAATGGTTCTGTAAGCATAGTTGAGGTTAGGTTAGGTTAGGTTCAAATGAGTGATAGATCAGGTCCCATGGTTAGTTTATCTCTCTCTCTCTCTCTCTAACACATATATATCCCTATTCTGTAAAATCGTGTGGTTATTTATATTTACTCACTGTTGATATTCTGGGAGAGAGAAAGAGAGAGAGAGAGAGATGTAGATTGAGAGAAAGATATTATTGAGAGAGTAGACGAGGGAAATAGACTGGAGAGAGAGAGAGAGAGAGAGAGAGAGAGAGAGAGAGAGAGGTGAATTAGTGTTTACTCCCACTCATAAGTATAGTATTAGTCAACTTATATTATACAGGGTCTCCAGTCCACATTAAAATGAAAACAACTTTGTAAAACCTTATAAACTTTTGATTTAATGATAACAGATTAATATCCACACACACACATTATAGTCAGTCTCTTCGAGTTTCATTTGGTGTATGGGTATATATCGTTTGGGTATAAGGTATAAGGCATCATTCGGGAGAGGTCAGGTCAGGTCAGGTCAAAGTAAAGGTAAGGTCAGGGTAGGTGATCTCAGTGGCCAGGAAACGTGAATTTTTAAGTTGGGATGAATATTTTTTTTTTTTTGGGGGGGGGGAGGGGAGGAAGCGAGTATGATTTTATATGATGGTGATGAAGGAAGGAATAGAGGGAGAGATGGAGAGGAATTATGAAGGAGGGAAAGTTGAAGGAAAGATGAGAATAGGAAAAGGAAGGGAGGAAGGAGACAGGGAAAATTGAAAAACTGATAAAGATGATGGAAGGGTGAAAATAAAGAGGATGGCGAGGAAAGAAAGAAGGATACAGGGAAGGAAAGAAATCGCGAAAATTTTAAATGAAGAAATGAAGACGAAAATCAACAAAAAAAATTAAATAAAAGAAGAAATAATCAAGAGAGAAGAAAGAAGAGAAATTGTTGGATTGACAAACACGACAGCCACACGGACACGACGACAAGAGATTATGTTAATTTGAGAAAAACTTGGTGGTTGTGATGTGTCTGTCTGTCTGTCTGTCTGTCTGTCTGTCTGTCTGTCTGTCTGTCTGTCTATCGCTTCCTGTTGGTGTAGGATGATAATAAGCTGCTTAGATCTCTCTCTCTCTCTCTCTCTCTCATATCTACTTCAGGAGACGTGTGTGTGTGTGTGTGTGTGTGTGTGTGTGTGTGTGTGCGCGTTGCCGACACACGGTGTAATTGTCAGCTTGCTCGCCTCGCAAGCGAATGAACCCGGGTTCCATTTCCGGGCAGGGTGAGACCATGAGCAAGTTCCTTTGCGTCATTTACCTCTATCTACCCAACAGTAATTGGGGACCTGGATGTTAATCGATTCGCGCGTCGTGTTACGGGGTAATGGTTAGCCAGTGCAGTTGGCCATGGACTATTCCTTGACACTGGGTCACTCAGCTCATTAACTCAGGGTGTGGTTGTTGTGTTGGCGACAGCTTCAACACCTTAAACAAATTCACGCCTAGGTGGCCCTTGGGCCTGGCCATTCTCATTACAGGAGGGGCAACCATTATAATAAAAAAAATAAAAAAACGATCATTAACTTCAGGTACACCAATCATCCTTGTAAAAAAATCCTGATTGAATAATTTCCTCAGTAACATACAAGTGAACCAAACTTGGGTACTACACAACTACAGTATCACTCAATGACTTATTTTACACTATATCTACTACCACTTAACATTTCTATATCAGTTCAACAACCATCACTCAGCCTTGTTCCATTTTATCTAAAGTTCGTTAATCAATAAGAGGAATTATTATCACAACACAAGCATTCATTAATCAGTCTCCATTGTGAATCATTTTGCTGGGGTGTGTGGGAGGATTACGCTGGATAATAACTTTAGTGTTTTGTATATCCAGAAGAATCTTAACTCCAGCTTACTCCAACTAATAACTAACCTAATCTAACACAACCTAACCTAATCTAATCTAACCTAACCTGAAAAATCTCCACGACAACTTACTCCAACTAATAACTAACCAAACATAAGCTAACATAATTACAGACAGACACACACACACACACACACACACACACACACACACACACACATAAACCATAAATATGTTATATGGAACATAAATATAACTTCCAAAATCACTCTCATATACTTCCTAACCGCGGCCTGACGAAATAGTACACCTGTAACGTTCTGTCAGGGCTCAGGTCGAGGCTCCTCCTTACTGATCATCTATACGTGTGTGTGTGTGTGAGATGTTTCCTAGTATGTAATAAAAAAGGCGGGGATCCGCTTTTGAATTTTGCCACATACAGCGGCTAGTTTATTGTGCACCCATATTCATCCCGTGAACGGTAGCGTAGGCAGATTATAGTTAAACAGTAGAAGTCAGAATATTATGGCACTGAATGTTAAAAACAATGTATTTCCAAAAAATTATTTGTTTAGTTCTGTAGAGTACATCGCCCTCTCCCTCAACCTGCCATTATTCAATAAATTATTTGTTCCCTCGTTCTAACAAGAGATACACGATAACATATCCTATTTGAAGATAAAAATACACTGTCCAGGAAGAGTCATAACAAACTTGGGGGTTATCTGAGAGAGAGAGAGAGAGAGAGAGAGAGAAACAATACCTTCTACAGTACAGTTATATAGTATGACCACCATGACCCACGGAGATCTGTACCTCTTGGCTCCTGACCTCTGTTGACCTTGTGTATACTCACCCAGTTGACCTTTCCTGCCCTATCTCGCCCATTCCTCCTACAGTCAAGGGCTGGGGGGCCGAGGGGGGGGGGGACGGAGGGGAATGGTTCTGTAAGCATAGTTGAGGTTAGGTTAGGTTAGGTTCAAATGAGTGATAGATCAGGTCCCATGGTTAGTTTATCTCTCTCTCTCTCTCTCTCTCTCTAACACATATATATCCCTATTCTGTAAAATCGTGTGGTTATTTATATTTACTCACTGTTGATATTCTGGGAGAGAGAAAGAGAGAGAGAGAGAGATGTAGATTGAGAGAAAGATATTATTGAGAGAGTAGACGAGGGAAATAGACTGGAGAGAGAGAGAGAGAGAGATGTGAATTAGTGTTTACTCCCACTCATAAGTATAGTATTAGTCAACTTATATTATACAGGGTCTCCAGTCCACATTAAAATGAAAACAACTTTGTAAAACCTTATAAACTTTTGATTGAATGATAACAGATTAATATCCACACACACACATTATAGTCAGTCTCTTCGAGTTTCATTTGGTGTATGGGTATATATCGTTTGGGTATAAGGTATAAGGCATCATTCGGGAGAGGTCAGGTCAGGTCAAAATAAAGGTAAGGTCAGGGTAGGTGATCTCAGTGGCCAGGAAACGTGAATTTTTAAGTTGGGGTGAATATTTTTTTTTGGGGGGGGGAAGCGAGTATGATTTTATATGATGGTGATGAAGGAAGGAATAGAGGGAAGTTCACGGGTGACGCAAGTATCCTCTTTAATCGACGGACACATGACAACCGATGTGCAGATACTACACGACCCAACCCCCTCCGACCGACTGTCAACAAACACAGCGCCCTGATGGTATTCGTAATGGAAGTGATAATGAAAAAAATATTTTATTTGTTTTTTTTTAATCTCAATTTCGTTATTCCATGCAGTTCATTTTTAATCAATATATGTTTGTGGAATTCTAACTACGGTATATTGTTAGCAACACAAACAATAGCATTCATTAAAATATATACGGTTCATAGGAAAACCAGGTAGGGTATTCATGAATTTTAAGGAGTAGCTAGCTTAATTTCTATCACGCTTCTTGCTGAACATAGTTTTACGTGATGGAATGGATAAACATGAATTTTAAAGAATGAAAATAAAAATAATCCAAATGAATAACAAATAAATAAAATATTGTAATATGTGGAGGCCCCCAGATTGTGGAGGCCCCTGGGCAGCTGCCCACTTTGCCCACTCCTGAATCCGGCCCTGCCTCCAAATTCGCCTAACCATCATAAAAGGTAAGCCTTTAAGATAACTAATACAACTAATTTATGTGTAGAAATGTATTGAAATCAAATTGAACTAAAAAAAAGTCGTAAATGGTCTATTTGAAGAGTGGTGAGAACAGCTTCCTCTGGGATGGTGAATGACGTCCTTCATCAGAATTAATATCGACCCAATTCTCGTTAATGAGGGCAATTAGTAACAGTCCAGCACTACCAAAATAATCATTTCCTTAGTATAATTACTTATTAGCCTAGATTTCATATTTTAATAAGTCCAAATATGCCAGGTAACTAGTGCTAGGTACTTCCCAGGCATGTTTCATTTGTGTATCAGTTTAACCACAATTTGCTACTGATAAGATAAATTCAGTGACCTAAATTCATGTTTTATTTTTATATTCCCTTAGTGACTCGATGTATTACAAAAAAGAACTACTTTACGACTTGTTTGGGCCAACAGTTGGAGTGGTGATATTAATTAACTTTGCCATTCACACTGGTAGAATCAAATGTAGATATATTGGCTTTGTATGTCCATGATTTCAACAAAAATGAATAAGTCCTTCTAAAGTAAATGGAATTGATGATATTATTATCTTTTTGGCCATCCAGCGAATTTAATGATTTTAAGTTGACCGTTTTTTACCAGTTAAGTTAGGTTATGTTAGATTAGTTAAGTTGGGTTAGGTTAGGTTTGGTGACATTGAAATTATGTTTTTTCAAATGCCAAGTAGAGGTGGATGACCTAAACATTCATTTTACCAAATTGATTATGAGTAGATTAAACACATTAGTTGTGTTTTTTTACAAATTCAGACCCCGTAAAGTTCTAATGACAATCACTTCATGATAGATGTTTCACCCTATACACTAAAGCTACTTTATATAAGAGGAAAAAATTAGCACCAAATTGTATTGTTTAATACCAAAAGAAGTCATTGATGATAATATTTAATAACAATATTTCAGGTATTACGACCTGGTCGTCGGGACGGAACGCCGTCGTAAGTCGAGGAGAGACCGTAATACATTTTCATCTTTAAACTCCTTGTATCTTACCTAACTCACCTCAATTATAGCTAGATGCAATAATTGTAGAAAGTAATCACAGGTATGACTGCCTTTACCGTTAATTGTTTTTATATTACAATTCTTGGATATTCATAGATAATGAAATTATGAATATTCAATAAATGTGATATACGTACAACAGAAATATGTCAGACTTGACTAATTAACTGTGACCATAAATTAACCTAAGTGAATTTGTCCTTAATCCAACCTTTAAAATATGAAAGACAGTATACTTTATTTTATGATAGTTAAGTCAGTTTCCAGTTAGGTTAACTTAGGTAGGTTAGGTTAACATTTTTATATAGATCATTAAAATTTTAAAGGGCTTTTAATTTTTGTTCTATGAATTTCTCCAAAAAAAGGGATCAAAGTTTTGAAATCACCATAACAATATACACTACAGTACATTAGAAAAAACAATAATTTTTTTAGTGTGTGTTGCATATCAAACCAAAAAATCTGAGTTTCCTTTGGAATTTTTTCTTTTTATTTATTTTTAACAGACAAAATTACCTCTTTCCTATATCTCTTTACTGAAGCGGAAATAATAATAATAATAATAATAATAATAATAATGATAATAATAATTTTATTGAGTGAAAGAAGAAGGGGGGGGAGTGGAGGAGAAAGGGGAAGGAGGGAAAGGGAAGGAAGAGGGAAAAGGAGAAAGGGGATGGGATAGAGGGTAGGGGAAAGGGGGAAAGAGGGAAGAGAGAGGGAGAGAGGGAGAGAGGGGGAGAGGGAGAGAGGGGGAAGGTAAGGTAAAGGAGAGGAAGGGTGGGGTTATGAGGAGACATTATCCAATTTTTTGGCAAAGTTAAATTAAACTGTCCACCCGATAATGAGGTATTTCGTCGAAAGTCTTTGACCTAGAGCCGTGACCTAGAGCCGTGACCAAGAGCCGTGACCTAGAGCCTTGCCTTGAACCGTGACCTTGAGCCGTGACCTAGAGCAGTGACCTAGAGTTTGACCTAGAGCCGTGACCTGACCTAGAGCCGTGACCAAGAGCCGTGACCTAGAGCCTTGCCTTGAACCGTGACCTTGAACCGTGACCTAGAGCAGTGACCTAGAGTTTTGATCTAGAACTTTGACCTTGAACCGTGACAGAGTCGTGACCTGGAGCTGTGACCTAGATCCGTGACCTAGATCTGTGACCTAGAGCTGTGACCTAGAGCCGTGACCTAGAGCCGTGACCTAGAACCTTGCCTTGAACCGTGACCTTGAACCGTGACCTAGAGCCGTGACCTAGAGCCGTGACCTAGAGTTTTGATCTAGAACTTTGACCTTGAACTGTGACAGTCGTGACCTTGAACTGTGACCTAGATCCGTGACCTATACCCGTGACCTAGAGCCGTGACCTTGAATCGTGACCTAGGGCTGTGTCCTAGAGCCGTGACCAAGATCCGTGACATATATCCGTGACAGAGCCGTGACCCTGAGTCGTGACAGCCATGACCTAGAGCCGTGACTTTGCATCGTGACCTATAGCCGTTATTCAAGAGCCGTGACCTAGAACCGTGAGAGAGCCGTGACCTTTAGCCGTGACCTAGAGCCGTGAACTAGAACCGTGACCTAGAGCCGTGACCTAGAGCCGTGAACTAGAACCGTAAACCTAGTCCCGTGACCTAGAGCCGTGAACTAGAACCGGAAACCTAGTCCCGTGACCTAGAGCCGTGACTTTGCATCGTGTCCTATAGCTGTTATTTAAGAGCCGTGACCTAGAACCGTGACAGAGCCGTGACCTTTAGCCGTGACCTAGAGCCGTGCCGTGACCTAGTCCCGTAACCTAGAACCGTGACAGAGCCTAGCCGTGACCTAGAGCCGTGCCGTGACCTAGTGAGTCCCGTGAACTAGAACCGTGACCTAGAGCCGTGACCTAGAGCCGTGAACTAGAACCGTAAACCTAGCCCCGTGACCTTGAAGAGCTGTGAAGAGCCGTGAACCTAGTCCCGTGAAGAGCCGTGAGTAGTCCCGTGACCTAGAGCCGTGACCTAGACCCGTGAACTAAAACCGTAAACCTAGTCCCGTGACCTAGAGCCGTGACCTAGACCCGTGAACTAAAACCGTAAACCTAGTCCCGTGACCTAGAGCCGTGACCTAGAGCCGTGAACTAAAACCGTAAACCTAGTCCCGTGACCTAGAGCCGTGACCTAGAGCCTTTCATATATACTCACATAGCCTTTATCACTTCTTAATTCAGCAGCATTACACCCACCTACCAAGTTTTATTACATCTATCCAGTTCACTTTATTGCAATCTTCTTCAAAATTATATTCAATATCGACGAATATATAATCTAACCTATAATCTAACTTTGATGTTAGCCGTTGAAATCCGTCTTAAGATAATTTAATTCCAAACAAACATACAAGGAGTGACCCCCTCCTCCCCCCCCCACCCCCGCACACTGTAGATAAATAAACGCTTTAACAACATTGAAAAATAATCCACATAAATCACGTCACAACAACAATGGCTGGACGTGCATGTCAGGTTCCCATTCAGTATTTTTATGCAAAGTTCATTTAAATGTAAATATCAGTTGTGATCTGTCAGCACGTACACCAGCTTAAGAGCTGACAGTGCCGTGGTAGTGTGGTGTACTCAGAACGGACAGTAACGGGTGAGGCACGGACCTCCTCTTAGTGCACACAATTTCAACTACCATTTGTTTGTGTGTTAAAGGGTCTATATAATTACAAATGAACTCATCGCTATATGTAACTAATTCTTGTGATTAATTACACACTATTATTACCATTACTATACCCAGAGATGATGATGATGATTATTATTATTATTATTATTATTATTATTATTATTATTATTATTATTATTATTATTATTATTATTATTATTATTATTATTAGTAGTAGTAGTAGTAGTAGTAGTAGTCATAGTATTGCATTTTTTATCATTATAATTATTATTAATATCGACTTCACTCCCCAATTCCACCCCAAAGCAAATTATCGACCTAATCTTTAACACCTTCAATATTAATGTCGTATTTCTCTTTCAGCTCCAGCATTAAGTTAACGAGCACTTAGCGTTGTAATAAGCTACATTTTTGGGTGCTTGCAGGTAGTGTATAATTAAGCAAGCGACCCCCCAACCCCGAGTCCACGTAACGTCACCCACTGACAAAGTTGAGACCAAAATCAAGCGACCTAACACCAGGGCCGGCGCTACCCACTAGGCGAACTAGGCGATCGCCTAGGGCGCCAACATCTGGGGGCGCCACAAATTCAGGGCAAACTTGGATAAAATTAAAAATGAAGGGAAAACTGTGGTGGACACTGTGGTGGAGCCGTGGAGGGTCGGAGCAGGATGTTAGAAGGGGGGGGGGTCGGAGGGAGGCGAGGGTAGGTAGACGGTAGCCGACTGTGTTTTCTTTTTTAATATTATTCGTTAACCCCCCGGAGGGACTAACCCGGGTCCTTATCTTTGGCGGCCTGGAGAACTGTCGAGCAGTGACCTGAAGGCTGACATCTGAGGAACCCTTCTCCCAACCCCACCATCCCCTCCCCTCCCTTACTGCCAGGGCGGCTGAGCCGCCCCTTCCCTGTCTTTGTCGGGATGAGGCAAGTTACCTGACCTCTGAAGTTTACGTCAAGGATTTATTGACTTAATGTAATAACAATAATTGGTTATTTGCATGGGTGAAGTAATAAAGCCACAAGATGAAAACAATGTAGTAATGGGTTACTGTACCTACATTAGCTTATCAAAACTTTCAAGGGGGCGCACATCTAAAGGCTTGCCTAGGGCGCCAAATCATCTTGCACCGGCCCTGCCTAACACACTTATCCCTCCCACAACTAAAAAGAAAGTATAATAATAATAATAATAACCACAGCTATTATTCATCACATATACAACCAATACCTGACAAACACCGACCAAACAGATCTAGGGGCTGGCAGAGACAGACGTGGCGAACCTGGGAGGTGTTCCGTCCTCCATGGGATGAGTTGAAATGTACGAAAATGTGTCCTTAGGAAACCCAACTTTGGACGAGATGAGGGTTAGGAAAACAGATGAGGAGAGGAGGGGGGGTGAATATAAAGTGTGGAGCGGGTTATTATTAAGAAGTTACACAGCAGCGTGTCTTGTTCAAAGGGTCATATACGGGAGTCATTTATTATCGTTTGTGGAAGGACATCATTTTTTAAAGGTAATCATGCATACACAGACACACGTACGTACAAGAGAGAGAGAGAGTGTGTATTTGAGAACCAATGTGACTAATCATTATGAGTTGTCTGTGGTAGTAAATATGTATTGTACGTGTGAGTAAATTGTATGTGTATTGTATGTATGTATGATTTTTACGCGTGAGTAAGCTGTATGTGTATTGTATGTATGTATTATACGTGTGAATAAATTGTATATGTATTGTATGTATGGATAAACATAATTATTCATATCATCTGTAAACAAAACTCATATATCATCTACAACAACTTATTTATAACCAGTAGCAAATAAAACACATCCTATCACCTGTAAACGAGCTATGAGATCTTCCATGATTTACTTGCAATTGACAGAAATTCAATCACTATACTTGCAACTGATGGCAGGTAAACATATTCGCTTGCTCGTGAATGAGACGGGTGATGACTCGCGCTTCCAGTGTATCATAAATATATGTATTCAATCGACTGTGAATGCGTCGTGAAGTGAAGAAGTGTAATGACTTGTTCGGTGTGTACGATGGATGAACAGACGGTCAATTGAACCTTTTTTGGATAAATAAAAAAATAAATAAAATGGTAAAGTGTTTGTCTTCCCGCTTTCTGTTTTAAGTAACTTCCCGTTTTCTATGATGTTTGAGCAATAAAAATAATAATAATGTATTACCGAGCGTTAGAATTCTTATCTATAATTGTAATGTTCAACTCTTACGTATAACTATATACGTATACTGATTATGTATTATTCATTGATATAATTCTTATGTTGATGTACATTTTTTTTTAGTTTGTGCAGTTTGGGAGGGATTAATAAACAGTGCCGGTCTCTGTTGTCATTTATTTACTAACACCGCCCCATTTATTCCTTTTTTTTATTTAACCCCCCTACTTACTACCTACCCCCATATTTCACCTCCCCCTATTTAATTCCCCGCGGGTCCTACCACCAGGTTGAGTGTCAAGGTATAAGCTTCTCAAACATTCTGACATTAATATTTTTTCCTTCACCTGTAACACACAAAAAAATCTAGTTATAGTAATGATGTAGAGTCTTGGTGCTAATTATCCTCCATCTGTGTGTTTATTATTTACATGTGTTGATTAGATCAGTTGTTATAATGTAGACATCTGAGAGAAATTTAAATTACGATTTTTCAGGAACAACAACTGTGATTTTGTTTAAGTGAACCTGTTAAGACTCTTGAGGATGAAATTTATCTTACGAATTCTTGAGAAGCCACTATATCTAAGCTCTCTCTTATTACATGAACTTGTCAAATACATCCTTATATCCATTATACGAGAAAAACAAACAAACATAACTTACGATCCTCTGAGACTAAACACACCCAGGCCACTTGACTGTCTACACACGGCACTATTCAACAATCATCCGACTTTTCCCTCCTCCCTGTTTCATCATCAGCCTTCATCATCCCCCTCCCCCCCCCCACCCCCTATAGACACCACACACAGGGCGGCCCTCCATAAGCGCCTTAGATACGAGGATCCTCTTTTGCTCACTTAATCTCCTCTCGACTGCATTTCACTCATCGTCTTCCTACATATGGGGGGGGGGGGAAGAGGGGAACTGGGTAACTAGTGTGGAAGGCACCATATGCTCCCTACCCACGCCTCTGTGTGTGTGTGTGTGTGCCTTAAAATCACAAAATAAATCAAATCAACCAATCTTCCTTAACATAACCCTGTAATTACACCTTCCAAGCTCATATTCTTTAATTACCTTCTGTAATTTCTCTACAACAGCAACGTAATGACCAGTTATACGAAGGTTGGACATAAACTCACCGGACAAAAACTCACTTAAACAAACCATTTACATTTAGGTATTTCACTGGTAAGTCCAGTGAGTTTTTGTCCGTGCACCCAGTAGTACACACATCATCAGTTGTCCCTCACTCCGTAAACTGAATACCTTGGTCCATACCTAAAATGGGTCGATGGATATCTTGAGAGAAACGTAAGACGGAATTTATCTCTGTGGGTAAAGTTATCCTGTGTTAGTTGTGTGACTGTGTTTGTACGGCATGCGTAGTACATCCTTAAAATAATTTAATAATTAAATTTAAAGAATTCCCCTAAAATAATATGTCTTCAAGAGCATCACACGTAAAGTGATTCAAAGACAAACTTTAAAGAGAGAAAATCCTAAAATCAGGCCCAAACGTTACCTTAAAGGGGAACTTCCCTAAAACAGCTCAAAAGCGTAAACAGTTAGACTAGTTTAAATTGTGGATTAGTCTGGCGTATTCGGAGAGTTAATCTGGCGTAAACAATGTGTTACTATAGTGCATGTTGAGTGTTAGCCTGGGGGTGGTAATCCATAGGTTAGACTGGCGTAATGTGTAGACTAGACTGGCGTAAACTGTGGGTTAAACTGGAGTAAATTGTGGGTTAAACTGGCGTAAATTATAAGTTAAACTGGCGTAAACTCTAGGTTACTCTAACATAAACTGTAGATTAGACTGTCATAAACTGTTGGTTAGACTGTCGTAAACTGTGGGTTAAACTGGAGTAAATTATAAGTTAAACTGGCGTAAACTCTAGGTTACTCTAACATAAACTGTAGGTTAGACTGGCATAAACTGTTGGTTAGACTGGCGTAAACTGTGATTTAATCTGTCGCCAACTTTCAGGACATTGCTGAAGGAGCCACAAATGTCAACAAACATCAGCTGACAGCACCAGGACACAGACAGTCTCCCACCCGTTCTTGAGAGACTAATGTTTTATTCTTGGTCTTAATGGAAATGGAAATTGAAGTTGAAACAATTTAACCAGAATAACATAGTAATATAACTAGCCAGAATAATACAGTAGTTTATTAAGCCAGAATAATACAGTAGTTTATTATGCCAGAATAATACAGTAGTTTATTAAGCCAGCATAATACAGTAGTTTATTATGCCAGCATAATACAGTAGTTTATTAAGCCAGAATAATACAGTAGTTTAATAAGCCAGAATAATACAGTAGTTCATCAAGCCAACATAATACAGCAGTTTATCAAGCCAGAATAACCGAAGAAGAAGAAGAAGAAGAAGAAGAAGAAGAAGATGAAGAAGAAGAAGAAGAAGAAGAAGAAGAAGAAGAAGAAGAAATGAATAAGGAATTTAAAAAAAGGAACTAGACAAAATATAAACAATAACAATAAATACGAGAGAAATGTTAAAGGAGGAAACAACAAAACAACGATTACGAAGCAATATGTGTGAAAAATAATAAAGTAGGAACTAACGAGTACAAAGAAATTGTAAGAAATATCCATAAAATCTACAAACAAATAAATAAAACACAAGAGGTAATAAAACAAAGAAATAAGACATGGAGGGCAATAAACAAGGGAAGAAGAGACAGCAAGAGAATCTACTAACAAAGAAACACAACAAAGTAGATGATAAAACAAGGAAGTAAGGCGTAGGTGAATTAACCCAGATACTAAAGTCGTAATCCAAGAATAAGGAAATACAAAATAGGGAAAAATAATAAAGTAAGGAAGTAACGCACAGAGGGCAATAAAGGAGAGCAAGAGAAAACAGGAGAATGTATACATGAAAAAAAGAGAAAAATCCTAGAGAAATTAGTACTGCTGGTAGGTGGAGAGAGAGAGAGAGAGAGAGAGAGATAAACCCCTTTTGCCCTCCATTACCAACTCACAAACTCCTCCTCGCGATACTCTTTATGTCGGGAATGGGAATTGATTCCTGCCTTTCTCCCTGTGGCATTATGGTCCATTCCAGGGCAACTGATATCTCCTTTGTCCGCCCCTCCTCCTCCTCAATCTATGCCCTCCTCCACCTCCTCCTCCTCCAGTAAACAGTAACGTAAGTGTTCCTTTTCCTCCTACTTCCTCTTCTCTTCTTCCTTCCTCATCTTCTTCCTCATCCTCTTCTTCCTACTTTCTTTTCTCTTCCTCCTCCCTCCCTCCTCCTAATCTCCCTTTATCCTTCTCCTCCTACTGCTACTATTCCTCCTCCTCCTCCTAGACCCAGTGACGTGTTTTCTTTTCCTTTCTCTAATTCGGGAACAAACAGCAGAAGTACAGGTAGGTGATAAACTACAGGCACAGTGCATACATTACAAAATAAATGCAAAAATACAAAATAAGTACATAGTATATTCGTACTTTACATCATATACTCATACAGTACACAAACACTCCTTAAAGTCAATGTATATGTATATCCTTAACACACACATACACACACTACACTATGTCCAATGTATATTTTCAGCCTTCGGGCTGCAGAATTTTTTCAATAAACCGTTAATTATTATTATTATTATTATTATTATTATTATACACACATACACACACACACACACACACACACACACACACACACACACACCTCCTGCAGCCCCCCACCCAACTCGCGCAGTCTCCCACTACAACAAAATTCAGCCCATAAGAGCCCGCACCGAGAGATATAAGAACAGCACCATCCCATCTATTTTTAAATAATAAACAACTCCTGATTTAAGTACTGTACAGCCCTGTAAATGTATTCAATGCATATTATATCATTATGTCTAAATCAAATGCAAGTCTGTATATTTTCAGCCACCGGCTGCAACTCTATTAATAAACCGTTTATTATTATTATTATTATTATTATTATTATTATTATTATTATTATTACACACACACACACACAAATTAGTCAGGATAAATATACACTATCACATGTATCCTCTTGTACCCACAGAGAGTACAGTTACAGGTACAAGTATAAAGCAAAGATTTCAAAGTTATAACATAATACAAACACAAGTTCGGAGTTAATACACACTACATTGTTAATATATATTATACTCATTGAGACTACTGATACAAGTACAGGTACAGCCAGAGATTTTAGTGCTGTACAAATTCAAATGTACACATACAGTTTTAAGTATAAATAGAGACTCAAGTATAGCATAGTGCACAAAAGACACTCAGGATGAATACTTTCCCTCTCAAAGAAAGTAACATTACGTATCCTTTCCACTGTAAAAAGTAAGACACGTATCGCTTTCACTCTCCAAGAAAGTAAAAACACGGATCACTTTCACTCTTAAAAAAATAAAAATCGGCACATTAGGACCAGTTTGTATGGGAGAGTAAAAAAATATATATGTCCTCCTGGGCTTTGTTCTCTCGAGGGATAAAATGCGCTGTAATTCACCCCGCCAGAGAACTTAGGATTTCCACAGCATTATGTTCAGAAGGAATCCCAGGACTTTCTTTTGTCTTCAGGATACACTAAGGATGCCATAATTCATGGAAGGTATTTGGGATATCCATAAAATTTGTTAAAGAGACGCTTCCATTTTCTTGCCTGCGAAGGATTTGTCGTTTGGTAAAGAATCCTCCGTTTTCTTTCTCTCAAGGCCATTACATGTACACAAAGATAGTAAATTTTATAGCAGGGGTCTTCTGGGTCGTTACGAATTACATTTACTACTAATTCTGGCGTAAAAATCTGCGGTATATAATCTAGCGGCTAGACTAATCTATTTTAACGTAACATCGGATCAGATTTAACCAAAAGTTACCAAACAACGTAATCTAACCTAACTTAAAATCTAATATAAAAGGCTATGTTAAGTTAGGTTAGGTTAATGTTAGGTTAGGTTAGGCTAGGTGAGTTTCCTTAGATGTCTCGTCAGTTATCAGTGTAGTTTATCGTGAGAGTATCAAAGAAAACGGGGTCCATTATCCTTCCTCGAATGTTGATGGTGGAACAGCTGGTCTCAATGAGGCCTGAACACGTGACGCTCGTGAGAAAACAATTTGTTTCGTCGTTGTGTTGCAGCTGTGGGCGTTATATATTATACATTTAATTGTAATCCTCTTGACATGAACCGGCTAGCTATCACGCTGTTCTGAGAAAACGTGAATATACATTAATTTGATGGGTGACTATCATAAGGTGTTTTTGCCGTGAAAATTACAAAACAAAATTGCGATTATAAAAAAAAATATATAGAAAAACACGATATTTGGTACAAGTATCCTATGGCTATTGAATAAGAATAGTAAATATGTTCTTGCTGTCTTAGGTTGATCGAGGTAAAGAAATAAGGTTTTTGCCATAGTTATTGAATGACTAGAATACATCTGTTCTTGATTATTACGATTTGTCTAATTTCATAGTCATAAATAACAGGTAAGATGATGTGTTCTGACGCCCGCCATTAATTAACATTCAAAACAGGTGTGATCCACGAAAGTTCCTATATCAAATGCCTCTCTTCCACCAGCCTCACACTGATTTCGTTTGTACACCAACCTCCAAATGCATGGTAACAAACTCCTGACTTGCTTGAATTAAATTTCTTATAAACTGAGTAAAATTAATCGTCAATATGTGTAGAAACTTTGCATTATTTTCAAGTATTTCTCAATGTATTAACCAATATAATGAATCCACTTATATATTGTACTCACTAATATCGTCATAGCTTAATAATGCTTGAAAATTTCGTCCCCGTTTTTCCTCTGTAAACTAAACTAATCACTCGGTTACGTCGTCAATATCCCAGCATACTTGAAGGCTCTATAACTCCACCACAAATATCCCTTTCATACACTGACCTAACAAACTTACTAGTATCCTCATAATCAGTCATATTTAAGGCTCGTAGTCTCAATTCTTTACCTTATATACTGAACCAAACTATACTCCTATGTTAACTCTCGTATTTCCGGATTATGTAAGCAAGTCAACCCAATTTTTTGCTGACACAATCAAACAGATGCGATCACTATTACCCATATATTTATCTAAGGTTTTCCACTATGTCTCATCTCTTTACAAAATAGAAACAAAATACTAACTTCTATATAGTGAGAATTTATGACCCATATGAAGTTTATCGTTTAATTTCACTTACGAACTGAATGACATTACTCCTAATTCGCTACATGGTCAGGTGGAGCTGGAGGGGGCTGGAGAGGGTGTTTGTGTATCCCCCACCCCTCGCTCTCTCTCTCTCTCTCTCTACCAAACTGTCACAGACTACTACTACTACTACTACTACTACTTTTTTTTTTTTTTTTAAGGGCCTCCAGCCTCCCCAATAGCCACACCTTCGCCACCATTTATTTACCTTAATATTAAATATCCTAATACATAAGAAACTATCCTATCTGTGTTAAATTAGTTGAGCCGCAGATCTATGCGGCATTCAGTGACTGTAGCCTCATAGTCGATATCTGCAGCAGTTGTCGGAGTAGGGGCAGAAGCTCTCGTTCCCCTGAGGCAGAGCAAAGCCGACCGAAGGAGAGAGAAGGACAGTCGACATCTCATCCAGGCTGTGACATAACTTCTGGGCTGCTGCTTCTGTTCGGAGATCAGCTCCGCGAGTCTGGCGTAGAAACATCTTGCACTTGGGCCCATCCCACCAGAGGTTGTGAACACTAGAGGAGTGAAGCTGCCTACTACTACTACTACTACTACTACTACTACTACTACTACAGAAGGATAGCTCACTCAAGACCCCCCCTCAACGTCGGTGTGAGTAAGTGAATATCCCACAGCAAATACCCTTCTGTTGACACTCTTCCCCGTATTTACCAAGAGAAGCCAGATGTTGTTATGTTTGTCCCTCAGTGGTCCTTCTCCTCCTTCACCCTACTCGTGCACACGTGGATATTCAGTCATTTGTCTTCTTCTGTGTGTGTGTGTGGGGGGGGGGGTTGAGGGTTACCTGTGTGTGCGTGTCTTTACGTGTATGTTAAGCTGTGGAGGTTGAAGGCCTTTCCCGGCTAAACAAAACTATGACATTAGATACAAGTGACAGTCCTGGGTAAGAACTACTATAACAGGCTGAATATATCGAACGAACAGGACTGATCAAAACTGTGTAGAGTTGAATGATTTTACGTAGATAAATTCCACGAAGCAGTCGATGGAGAATTGAGAATGGATATTATTTAATGCATATCTGGGGAAAAAGAAAGTAAAACTATCAGTAACTATAAGTGACTGAGAACAGGTAGAGAGAACAGTTAATAAAAAATAGTAATGACAAATGAACACAGTCGCTGTAAACTATGAACTGTTCAATTACAGTGATAGAAAGCCAGAGAGAGGAAGAGACATCCGAAAGAACCAACGTCTCACGAGAAATTTAGCATGAGGAACATCTCCCAGGCCAGCTGACCCTCACTTTCATTCTCCAGGCACCACGGGAGAGCCTTGCCACACCCACACACAAAGACATACACACATACACATTGTTTCTTGATTTGTTCCGTTAGTGTTCAGAGGCGGGCGACAACCTGAAGACATAACAGGTATTACAGGAAGGGTTCGTCAATCTCCCTCACTAGACTAGACTGGACAAGGGCCTCTGTAGTGAAGCTAATGATGCATACTGACCACTACCCTAGAAGACACTTACACCCTGATATTATTTGCACAAGTCAACGAAGTAGAACGACTAGAGGACTTCAACCAAAATATTATGGAGTTTAGAATATTATTTGTCGGTTATTACTGTTTCGTGGCTTATAGTATTCCCCCATCCTCTCTTCTCCTCCTGCTTTAACCACCTCTTTCTCCCTTAACCCCCATCTCTCTCTTATCTCCTCTCCTCCTTCCCACCTCCTCCCTCCTTAACCCCTGTCCTCTCACTTCCTCACTCCTCCACACGTAAATACAATCCACATAAGAGTAATTTCTCCCTTTTTACTGACATTAAGGAATTCAAACTGGGTTATTAGAGGCGCCACTACGAACGACCTTCACACTCAGGTGTATATGTCTGTCTGTCGGTCTGTGTGTAACGTCAAGAAAACACGTCATTATGAGCACGTCGAAATAGTGGATCCCATCATGCAGTTTTTACAGGTGAACTAAAAGCTAAAGGTGAGTCGGAATGAAAAAAAAACCAAGAGAGATCGATGTGTTTCTTTGAAAATCGCTGGAACTCCTCAACGAACATAATTCCAAGTGGAGACTTTAATCTGCTTCACATAAGATACAGAGGGACTATAGTGTGTCACGTCATAGCCAACACACTCTTCCTGGAACTAACACACTCTTCCTGGAACAAACACACTCTTCCTGGAACCAACACACTCTTCCTGGAACTAACACACTCTTTCTGGAACTAACACACTCTTCCTGGAACCAACACACTCTTCCTGGAACTAACACACTCTTCCTGAAACTAACACACTCTTCCTGGAACCAACACACTCTTCCTGGAACTAACACAAGGGGGTAACAATCGCACGTGTGGGAACTATTTTACAAATGTCAAAAAAAATTACCTTTGTTTAATAAATCACTGAAACAATTGGTAAAAAAAATTGACTTGGGTTGATTTTGATAGTACCCAAATACTTAATAGAATTCAGCCCTGATAGACTTCAATCCAAACCGAACCTAATCTACCCTAACCATCCTAACCTAACCTAATCTAATCTAACCTAACCTTGCTTAACCTATCCTAACACAATTATCTAAACAAGGGGCTATTAAAGGTACTCCACGCTCCTGATAGTTAGAACCTATTAGGACTGGATCTCATTAGCATCAATCACCTTACATGTATCGTGTTGGTACGACATAGTGTGAGGTTAAAACACGAAGACTAGGAATGTTTAATCAAGTTCAGTTTCCACTAGAAAGACGAGCACTACCTACCTACATACACAGTCTCTCTCTCTCTCTCTCTCTCTCTCTCTCTCTCTCTCTCTCTCTCTCATAAAGAAAGAAATGTGAAAGAAATAGGCTACACTTAACATGTTAATCTGAGTGAGAAAATTACACGGTTGTCCAGCGCGACTCTCCCGGGAGGCGCGACTCTCACTGTTTATCTCTTAGTCATTTGAATATTATTGCAGTTTACAGAAGCACGACCCATCCTTCACCACCGTGTGATTGTTGCTGCTCTGGTATAAATTCTCGCCTCAACAACAACAGCAACAACAACAACAACAACAACAACAACAATTCTCTAGTGCATGTGACCTGAGAGTAACTTTACTGACCTAACCTGATGTGTACTTTACTGACCTGCAGAAGAAGGGAGGGGAGAGAGAGAGAGAGAGAGAGAGAGAGAGAGAGAGAGAATGGCAGGGGAGAAGAGAAGAGGGAAGAAAGAAGAGGAAAGGGTAGAAAAGAAGGGAAGGAATGAAAGAAAAGGGATGGAAGGGAGAGAAGAGAATAGGGTTAAGTGTAAGAGAGGAGGGGAGGAAGGAAGGAAAGGTGATAAGGGAAACAGAAGTGAAAAGTAAGAGTAGAAGAAATAGATAAAGAATAAAGGAGAAAGGTAGAAGGAAGAGAGAGGCGAGAAATAAAAAGAGTGAATGATAGTGGAGAGATAGAGATGGAGGAGAGGAGAAGAGATGGAGGAGAGGGGAAGAAACAGAGAGTAACAAACAAGGGGAGGGGTGATAAAGAAGGAGAGTGAGGGGAGGAATAGAAGCAGTGGGGAGAGAAGGAAGAAAAGGAGATTAGTGATCGAAAGAAAAAAAAAAAGATGAGAAATTATTATATTTTATGACTAACCCTTAGGAACACACACACACACACACACACACACACACACACACACACACACACACACACACACACACACACACACACACACACACACACACACACACACACACACATACACACACACATACACACACACACACACACACACACACACACACACACACACACACACACACACACACACACACACACACACACACACACACACACACATAAACTACTCTTCCTTAAGTAGCTAATACATGTATAGGGGGATAGCGTGTGCCTAGAATCCACTCAAATGTCTGAATAAAATTAAGTTTTAGTGTCTCGTGTAGTCTAGTTTAGTAGACCCGGGTGCTAGTAGACTCGTGTAGCGGCTCCTGTGAATCGGTCTCTAGCGGGCACAACCCATCTGTGTCTCGGTCTTAAGGTCCCAATTGGGTGATTTTCTACAGCCTCTCTGACCTATAGGGTGTACAGCTGGGTCGAAGGGGAGTGAGGTTAGGCATTGACGTGATGGGCTGGTGATAAGTGATGGGCAAATGATAACTAATTGATGGGGTAATGTTTACAGGGTGATGGGGGGGGGGAGGGTAATTAGAACACGGTAATAACCTAATTAGAACGACATACGCTTATAATCCAGGTAAACCAAGGTACATGTGTTGGTTATTGTCACGGCACTAAAGCCTTTGGGAGAGAGAGTGTGTGTTTACGAGTTGAATTATGTATCAATCAGTCAGTGAAAAAAAATATATACGGTCAAAAAGATAATATTAAGTTATATAAATTCCTACCTACTTACCTACCTCTCTCTGTCTCTCCCTCCCTCCCTAACTCAATCACTCCCTCTCTCCCTAACTCAATCACTCCCTCTCTCCTTCCCTCCCTACATCTTTCCTCCCTCCCTACATCTTTCCTCCCTACATACATACATACATACATACATACATACATACATACATACATACACATTACGTCATATGTGAGCCAGTGGACTGTGATAAGAAGAGACTAGGCTCCCCACCGCCGAAATTCATTGGACTACACTGAGCTTAATAACACAACCACACCTAAACACTCCCTAGAGACGTGTTATCATACAAGCTTTAGTCTCGCTTTAAGATCCTGGTTCACGAAAATCACAGAGTAAAAAAAAAAAAAATAGCCATCATTAAGAAATATTACATAATACATAACTGTGTTTTGTATTTGAGTATTTTTTTATGATGATTTATACATAGCGCCAAACTTGACTCACTGTTGTGTTTATAAGCATTCGTTGTTTGTGTGTCTGTCTGTCTGCAATCATATCTACGTACAATTCGTGAGAGAGAGAGAGAGAGAGAGAGAGAGAGTTCTCATGGTACCAATTGTTGGGGGGAAGATTTGCATTAGCGACGCCCAGTAGTGACGCACCAGCCCGGAAAATTGAATCCCTAGCATAAGGTAGTAAGTTTGTCTCTGTGTGAAGAGGAGGAGGAGGAGGAGGAAGATGGAGGAGGGGGAGAGAATTGAGGAGGAGGAGGAGAGAGGAGATAGAGGAGAAGGAGGGGGATGAGAATTGAGGAGGAGGAGGATGGAAGAAGAGGAACACGAATAAGAGTAAAGCAAATGACAACGAAAGAAGGGAGAGGGAGAGAGAGAGAGAGAGAGAGAGAGAGAGAGAGAGAGAGAGAGAGAGAGAGTTGTATTCCTGACCCTTGACTTATAGGGGTTATGTATCGTGTAAGTAAAACACACACACACAGACACACACACACACACACACACACACACACACACACACACACACACACACACACACACACACCAATCAACCGAGCTTAATTTTCAATCTACATCAGTTAACAATTGAATAGGACTGATCTGAGCATAACCCAAACCATAAACCAGTGAAGTTGATGGTAGAATTTGTCTTAAGAATAATATTAATGATACGATTAATGATTTGTCTTGAGGTGTGAAAGACGAGGCTATGGGGGGGTGGGAGGGGGGTCAGCCAGCCTTTGTGAGGGAGACGATACAATGGTCTTAATTGGGGAGGGGGAGGGGGGGAGGGGGGGGGTAATGTGGGATATGATAATGGCGAGATAGATAGAGATAGAGAGAGAACGGAGAGAGATAGAGAGAGAGGAAGAGAGAAAGATTGTGAGAGAAAGTGGGAGTGTGTGAGTGTGAGGTAGTGAGAGTAAAGGCTGTATGTATGTATGTATGTATGTATGTAAAGACACTGGTCACACCCCTGGCCAGGCCTCCCGGTGTATCACAGAGCACATAAGCGTCAAATTACGTGGTGAAAATGCCAGTTCAGGGCATTAAACTACACTTACTCCTGGTCTAACACATAAAACTACTTCTTTAGGCCATTAGCGTATATTTAATATTGCAGGAACACATTAAATTTCGTTCGGAATTTCGGTAGGATATTATAGAAGAATATTTTACTTCCACAAAAATCTTAATTAGTGCCTTTGAATTCAGTCGATTTAATTTTCTTTGTTTATGGGTAGTTAAGATCTCTATACACTGTTGATGCAAATTCTACCTTCCCAGTATTACCTACAGGTACCTTAATCCATCTATCACATTCAGTTCATCTCTCTTCCCTCTAACATAACCTCGGGCAGACTAAGCATCTCTAGGAATCGACAGGGAGGAGGAATTACGTCAAGAATGATCAATATTTACGTCCTGACAAGCCGCATTGTTTGTCCCGTTATTAGAATAAAAAAATATATATATTTCTTACCCTTGTGTGAGGTTGGGGAGAGGCGCCAGGTGATGACAGCAACTTCAGAGGGAGATAATATAAGAGGTCATGTTATGACCTTGTTAGCCAAGACTATGAAGACTATGTTTCATTAGGGTTTGTATAGGTGACGTTATTAAGTTGTGGTGGTGAGGCTTCCTTAGGGACTTGACGCCGTTGCTCACACACACACACACACACACACACACACACACACACACACACACACACACACACACACACACACACACACACACACACACAGGACCAAACTTTATCTCGCCCTTGTAGAATCCATTCATATTAAGTAGTTTGTTAGGTGTGTATATTGATGTGTTTGTAATTAATACGTGGCCTCACACACAAATACTGGTCACGGAAGGATTCTGTCAACCATTATAGGACATAACAGGCAAAGGTGTAAGTGTGGTGGTGACCAAGAGATTATCGAGGAATTTCTTTTATACGAGGGACGTCAAACTTGCTGACATTCAAGGAACACTTGCTAGTGAGTACTATATCCATCAGCTGAGTGTCGTGGCTGCTGCGGGAGATAATGAAGGACATGGAGGGTCACAGTACCATACGTCACCTGGTAATGTAGGGTCGTCTATTGTTATATAAACGTGGATAAGAGTCGGGTGTAACAAGGGAGTGTCACGTGTGTTTCATAGTCAGAATCGTGTCCAGTACATATTTACTCCCAACTTTTAAATGACTATCAAAGTTAAGCAGGAAGTCATGTAGTGAGTAATTCCAGTGGACTTTTTGTCGAAGGGTATTAATACCGTCAAAGATACATAATTAAATTACAGCCACCGGGATAATGTTCGCCCTCATACGACACATTAAACCTCGATCAAAGTGCAAAGCCTTGTCTGGGATAATGTGTGTCTCCCATCCTACACTTGGCCCCTGAGTGTCTATGTAATCGAACTTGTGGGCAACGTTTCCAGTGTGATAACAAAATCATAAAAGAAATAGACCATTAACGTAAAATGAATAAAGTTAAATGAAACCGGTAATAAAATAATGGCTAGAGTTATAAGCAGAGGACAACCCCAAATAACACGAGATTTCGGCATCTTAGCCCCAAGAAAGAGAAAATTACCTCCATACACAATACAGAATACGAGTGTTTGTTGCCTCTTAAGCGTCCACCTCAAGTCATAGCGTCCTGATACCTCTAACTTAAACTTCCCGATGAATGAAAGAATCTGTTGAAAATGTATCGTGTGGTGGAGTCGGAAACAGTGTGGTGTGATGGGTGAACTGACCTCCTACCCTGTTCCGGCATTCATTGACTTTTTATCGTATCGCCATCAACTCTCACGACAAAAAAAAATAAAAGGATAATAAGTATGAGAGTTTTGGACCATCGAGAAAAGTATTCTAGGCCATAAAAAGAAACACTTGCCAAGGAAAAAAGTATTGACTTTTGTCGACATTCCTGTACTGAGAAGTAGCGAAAACTATGGTCGCCCGGAGCCAAGCTGAGTCTAGGGAATTTACTGGAGAATGTAAGGATGGGAAAAGTTCGTAGAGTTTAGTAGAGATCGGCAGATTCCTTTGTTCTTCAAATATTTTAGTAGAAACTTATAGTTGTTCAGGGAGAGGAAGGGACGGAGGTACTTTGTCTTTTAAACCATTAAGGAAAAATATGAGAAGTTTATCCAAGAATATATGTTGAGGTTATTGGCTGTTACATTTCCTCCACCTGTAATTACGAGGTGTCTGAGGCAGGTGTTTTATGGTCTAGCGGTTTATTATCACAACGAGTGTTTAGGTGATGGTTTGTTCTTGTCATTTGCATCTTTTTTTTTTTTTGGTAGATTCTAATAATTTTGGAATCACGTGAAGATTAGACATCCTTCCGTATCTCACCTAATGCTAGCCTAACTTAACCTAACCCACTCTCTCTCTCTCTGTCTCTGGGTATTGTTTTGTGGTGTTTTTCAAGTTTGTCAATACCTTTCCCGCCACGAAGGATCAGGTCCGGGGCTGGTGCTTGGTAATTGTTTCCACACTTGGGAATTACTTTTGATGATGGGAGGAAACGCCAAATTGACTCAACCTCTTGACTTGTTTTGTATCTCGTGATCTTAACTCTAATTGATTTTTGTCATTACTGGGGTACAAAATACAGACATTTTAATGGGTTTCCTGAAGGGTTGGGTTTCCGGAGAGAATTTGAGGCTTCTGGAGGAGTAAACTGTATTAGAGTTTATGGTCAGTCTGTAAATTCGGTCATAGGATTTTTTTTTTTTTTTTTTTTTTAGATCTCGTCTTTGTCTCTTGCAATTGTTATGATTTTCCTGGCGAAGAATTTAAATTTATTTCTTGTAGCAAAGCTCTTCAGGAACTTATAGGGTGTTTCTCGGTCGGTGTCTTCAAGAATCAAGTGTCGGGTCTCCTGAGGTTCCTCCTGTAGAAGAATATCTCTACAGGTGTTGTAGTCGCAGGTGAAAAGATTTAATTTTTTGTTGCTCACAAGTGACATTTACAACCTGTATCGGGAGAATTAATTTACACTTCCCATGCCTCTTATGTATTCAAACTTATTTACAATTCCTCATTGATATTTTACTGGTTAGGTTAAGACACAGGAGGCCAGAATCGGGTGACTGAAAGAATTAATTTACAAGTATAATTCTTCCTAATTGAAACAAAAATAAAGGTACCATTATCTCGGTAGTGGAGAAATTCATTTACAATTCTCAGATCACCTTAAGTTAATTTCAAGGTCTCATTTTAACTTTAAGTAGTCGAGTTAATCAACAGTTCTCATTCATCCTTTATTGGGAAAATTTACAAGTCTTATTTTCTCTTCATTTGATGAATTAATGTCTAGGTCGGTGAAGACATTAACATAACATAGTAATTTGAGACTTGTTCTACATTCCTTAAGTCGATTTGGAGGTTCGGAGGTCGCGTGTAAGACCTCACCTGGAAATACCTTAATTTCTAAGTCTCGAGGCTACTGTACTGGTCCACTCTAAAACATTTAATTTCTTCCAATTTTGGGGTAACTTTCAAAATTTTTCACTTTTCCGGGTTTCTTGGTCGAGGAATTGAAAGTGTTCAGGTTCCAATTGACTTCATAACTTTTGGAGAATAGTTTCATTTCCAATTCTCAGTCCGATCGCACAACGAAGAACTATTTTTAAAGATATTTTGATTAAATTCTGAATAAAGTTATAGATTTCCAAGTAATTTTGTGTCTTTCTCCGCTCAACAACTGTGATGGTCATTTGAATAAAGTCGAATTTCTTCCTTTTTTCTTCACCCTGGACATTTTTGTTCCAGTTTTAGTTTACAGTAATTGTTTTTCATTTTGGAATAATTAAACTACTTATTTCAACTCTTTAGATTAAATGAGATGTGGAGTTAATGACAATATATGAGGTTAGGTTAGGTTAGGTTAGGTTATTCCTTGAAGTAAGAGATAAATTACTTCGTGTTCAGAATCATAGAACTTCATCTGTTATTGTTGACTTCAAGAGGTCGTTTAGGTAACAACTATACACATCAATAATCACAATACAACAAGACAGAATCCGTGGTGTGAATCAACCATTATGTCTAGGTAGGCTTTACAACTATAGCCTTAACCAACATAAATTTACACCAGACATGAAATATAACAGCAAAGACTCACATCACCTACGTATTGTCGTTGCTTAACCTCATTCGTTAACTTTAATTCCTTAGACACGAAAAATTATGAAATTATCTCATGGTTAAATTAATTATCCACTTCTCCTTGACCTTCATAACCAGTAATATCGATAGTGATTTCCGATACTGAATTATAAGGATAAAGGAAATTAATATATATATCCAAGGAAAATATAATAAGGGTTCAACAGTGAATTGAGTTTCGTTCGCTGGATAGAAAATACAGACATTCTTTCTCTTGAGTTACAGAAGGAGGTAAAGTTTTGAGCTTGTTGAATCTGCTTCATTCTGATTAGTTGGGACTCTCGTTGGGTGAAAGTTGGGTTGGGTTAGGTTAGGTTAGGTTAGGTTAGGTTAGGTTAGGTTAGGTTAAAAATAATGCCAATTGTTATGGTTGGGTTAGGTCAGGTCAGGTCAGGTCAGGTTAAATTATAATGCCAATTGTTATGGGAAAATTAATTTTATGGTATGTCTTTATAGATTATTATGAGAGACAAATACAAACACACATACTGTACTGGTATCCAAGCACGCTCCCGCTAAACACACACACACACACACACACACACACACACACACACACACACACACACACACACACACACACACACACACACACACACACACACACACACACACACACACACACACACACACACACACACACACATACACACACACACACACACACACACACACACACACACACACACCACTATGGGTGTTGAGGAGTATTTCATAAAGAGATGACCAGACATAACCAGGGGTCGTCATACCAGAGTTGTGGCGCGGCCGTCGTGGTCACGATTGGTCCCAGGTCGAGCCACCTCCGACTGTGATCCTTTTTTTACCTGTAAACTTGAAGATTATTATACTCGTTTACACACACACACACACACACACACACACACATACACACACTGTACATTTAAAAACTACAAAATACAATCAACTAATTGAATAGAGTTCCCTTCGTATACGTGTCAGCCATATTTGTTTTTCCCCAGTGGAAATAGTCAGCGTGTGTTAAAAGAGTAAACGTTTGAATAATAGAGTGGGAGGAGTTTGAACGCTGAGCAGAAACTGAACACAACGGAAGTGAACTTGGGGTGGGGGGGGGGGGGTTCAACGTGATGGGAAAGTGAACGCGGGGAGATTAAATTCCTAGTAGTCCCCAGTCTTACTAGGCCCCAGTAATAGTAGACCTCAGTCCTAGTAGACCTCAGTCATAAACGACCCTATTCTAACTTAATCTAACCCTTATGATTGAGACCCATAAAGCTTGGGGTCTCATCAGACTTCAACCTTATAACAAATGGGATCAGAATTAACCCTGGAAGAACCCATTACGATTAGAACCCATTTGTCGTGAGACCCATTAGAATTACGTCCTATTACAATTGGAGCACATCAAGGTAGGGCCCCATTTCAATTTGGGGCAATTAGCAACAGGGTCCCCCATTTTCTTCCAATACACCTGGACGACTAATTAGAAAGAAAATCTGGGTTAATTTGTATGGTTGGAATCACACCTGAGCCAACTAATTAACGTGAGTCATTTATAATGTAATTATTACCTGCGGCCCGGATAAAGGAGGGGGGGGGGTTTAATAAGTTGTATGTTTGTCTTTTGTTTGTCTCTGTCTGTCTGAATGTAATCGTGAGTTATCTGTAATGTGAAGTCTGTCTGTCTGTCTGTCTGAATGAATGAAGAAACATTGTCTGCTACCATCAGTATTCTGAAATGTACTCAAAATTTGTCTAACTAAATTCTAAAGCTGTCTGTCTGTAATGATGAGTTTAACGATGGGTGATAAGTCAGTCAGTCAGTCAGTCAGTCAATCAGTCAGTCAGTCGGTCAAAATTCAGTCAGTCAATCAATATAAGTGATCATTCAGCTGACTAACTATAAACAAAAGTAATATTTCATACCCAGTGGTTGAGGCTGGTTGAGGCTCGATCTCTCTCGCTCGTAACCTTTTATCACCAGTCTTCAGTTTAATATTATCGGCTTTTATTTTCTCAACGTGAAGCGATGAGACGATGTGACCAGAATGTGTCCAGCGCCGTCCTGATGTGTGTGTGTGTGTGTGTGTGTGTGTCTTGGTTTAACCTTGAAAGTCTCTCATGGTTCGAACAACTACACGAGGTCAGATTATCCCCAAGGAAAAAATACAAACTAACGAGACATCATTTTTTTCCATCTCCAAGCCTTGTAGTTAATCTTGGGGGGGTGTTTGCCACGGTTACCTATAGATCACCTACACTAATTGCGTCTCATTAAGGGCGATTTAATGTGATTTTACGTTTTTAACATTTCTCCTCTACTACCTGGCCATATTGAACTACTACTGCAAGCTAAGTACTCTTCCGTTTCAGTTCTGTTTTTTTTCTTTTAACGAGTAAACATCACATGAGAATATAAACCAAATGATGTTACAGATGTTGAGGATAGTCAAGATGTTTTGAAATGTTGGTGGTGTAGGAAGAACACTTTGTGGTTGGGAGATTCACAGTGTTTTGGTGTCTTGTTAAGCGGATGCCTTGAGGATGTAAGTTTCAATTGGCTGGTATTCAATGGTTGCCCCGTTAGGTATCATCTTGCTGTCTTGTCTGGGCGATATCTGAGACATTTTTACGAGCATGGAAGTTGAATTTTGGACGTAATTGTGACCAAGTGATTTGTCTTTTTTTTCAGTCTAACTCACATATTTCTGCAAAATTAAATGATATAAAGAAGTGAAATAACTTTTGTATACTTCAGTTGGATAAATTATTATGTCATTATAACCACCTCGTCTGGTGTTCTGACTTAAACCATCACTCAGGTACCACTAATGGAGGCGATACATCAGACCGTCTAGAAAAAAAAAGACCTAAATTATAGTTTTTTGGGGGTCGACTTCAAACTCCGACAATTAGTAGAATTTTTGAAGAGACGAAAGTTGAAAACATCAAAGAGAAATAATTAACTTTTATGCACAGGTGCTGAAGCTTTGAGGCACGACCTGAACTCTTGATTGTTCGTCACATAAACTCTTCTAAATACGTCTTTCCCTTCTTCATTATCAGTCCTGCCATAAGTTTATTTTCTTGTATCTTTTTCATTATTTATTGAATGAATCTAAGCTAGGCATACTTTAAAAAAAAATCCTGGTTATTGGATACGTTGTAATACATATAAAAGTAACACGTTTACTAAGAGAGTGAGAACGACGTGGCTCTATCGTATGTTAAGAATTTCTCTTAAGTTGTGTCTCATAAGAACGAAATACGTGCTTGGTTCGAGAGTGACCCTGGCAATTGGGGTTCTTATATTACATGAGATAAAAAAATATTTCAGTGTCTTCATATAGCATTATCAACACTTAAGAGGGATAATTTAAGATACTGTATAGAAATTTGCTTAAGAATTTTCAAAGTTATCAGTAATTCACGAGTACGGACATGGTGACAAACGGACAAAGTAACGTACGATAAGAATACTGCCAATAGGAATAATTTAGCACACCAATATCACATTCATTTAAAAGATCTCCAGCGGCATATCAAAAGAACGACACAGAGACAAGAGAATCCGACACTCTACAGTGCATACACGATCAAACACCAAACTTAATACCACTTATAAATCAAACATGAACCTTATATACAAAACACCTCCCTATCCCATTATAGAAAAAAGAGAGTACATCTCCTTGTTCTTTGAGGGTGTAGAAAATAAACGAAAAATAAATTAATTCCTCCCACCAACTCCCGCCTCGCTAGAAATGGGGAGACGGTCGAACAAATCCAGTGAAATTCCCATAGCCAGATTGAAGTTTAGGATGGTATGCATAAATTTGTTTACGGCTCGGGAAGGCGAGCTGGTGTTGTTATGGTGATGGTTGTCTGTAGTAAGGACCAGGCCATTATACATTATAAACAGTTGTATACTTCGGTAATATATTGAACCTGGTGAAAAATTACATAATTTAAACATTTATTAAAGAGACAGCAAATAGTATAAACACAAAATTAAATATATAATAAAATTCGACAAAAGTAAAGCCATTTTAACTATATGTAACTATGTAAGAAGGGGGCGAGAGAGAGAGAGAGAGAGAGAGAAATTCAGAATATTTTAAGAGACGAGAGAACGCAGAAGGAAGCTGAGGAAGCGTAATAAAGTAGTAGAGTAAGAGCTGGCGTAGGGAGGTGACCAGTGGAAGGCGCAGACGGCGAGAGTGCCCTTTGTTTATGGTGGCTGCCGCAGGAGGAGAAGAAATGCAGAGAAAGGATAAATATGAGGTGTTGGGGAGGTGAGGGGAGGTGTTGGGGAGGATGATAGGGTTAGGGAAGGTGTGTGGGGAGGTGAGGAAGTAGGGGGGGGGGGGTAATGAAAGGTAAGAGAAAGCGAGAGAAAGTATGGCAAGGTGAGGGAGGATGAGGGAAGGATGATGAAAGGTGAGGAAAGGTAAAGGGAGAGTTGTATGTGTCCGACGTGTCTTTTCTCTTCCTCCTCCCCTTCTCCCCTTTCCCCTTTACCCTCTCATTTACCCTTTCCACCTCTTCCACATGTAAAATTACCACCACATTACATTACCCATTCAACCACCTACGTTATGGATTAATACAAGTTGACCCGGGCTAACGAACTACCTTTATTCACTTAAACAATTTATATACGGGAATTAACCCATCTCTATGTATTGTTTTCAGAGGATAATATTCCCTCGGGACCTCGCCAGCGTTAAGTATTGTTATGGGATGAGAGACGCATTGCTAGATTAGTTGTAAGCTCACCCAATATAACCTTGTATTCGCTTAAGGGATTTTATTTGCGTGTATTAGTGTTGAATGAGAGGTATTGCGTTGGTAAAGGTGAAGGGCTCAACTCATAACTCACAATGCTTAAGTGATCATAACTCATAAGCGAAGGGAATTTTATTTCATTTGATGCTTTGATAACCTTTATGATGAGATTGCGATGTCA
>NW_024729101.1:0-24678 GCF_018991925.1 Homarus americanus
TTGTCTGTGATCCTCGGGTCACCACTCCTCGGATTGTGTCAGTTCAAGTTTAGAAGCTCCAACAACTTTCCCTGCATACGAATTGGCAACCTTTCGATTTACAACAGGTACCTACTTACTGCTACAGTAGGTAGGTGAACAGGGACCAAGGGGGCTAGGAAGAGTGTCCAAACAACTTGCTCCTGCCTGCCTGTGTGATGTAGTCGTGGCCAGAATTAGGTTAGGATACAGACACATCTGGCTAGTTAGTAACGCTGTACCCATAAAGGAACACTCAGCATGTAAACTTGGTGATACACCTTTAAAGCACTACTATATTATTGAATGGGACACTGTCAAAGACTTCAGGCCACCTCACTTATTGTATCTTGAACTATGTCATTACTTCATTGAGGACATTACCTTCTTGCTCTCTATCCCAAATTGGCTAGCCCACACTGGTAAATGTGTACTGTACTGTCAATGAATCTGATGTATTTCTTTGTGTATGAACCTGACTGAAAATAAGGTCGCCTCCCTGGCTGCTGCTGCTGCTAAAGCTGCTTCTGCTTCTGCTTCTGCGCCCTTCTAAGTCCCGTTTAAGTCCCCCACCCCAGGCCCCCACAACCGCCCTTCACATCTACACCATTCTAAAACAATTTCACTCAATTCCCACAATACTATGCTAATTACACGTAAAATAGAGTGTTATCCTGCAAAACGTTGATGTCGTATATTTCTCTCTTTAAGTGATATCCTGTGGCTCCGAAAGGAGCCTGTTTTGTTAGGTTGTCTTGTGTGAACGAACCTTGGGTTCTTATTTCTTCTCTGTCTTCTTGGGGAGGAGCACAGCTTGGATGTTAGGAAGGACACCCCCTTGGGCAATGGTGACTCCAGATAGGAGCTTGTTCAGCTCCTCGTCATTGCGAATGGCAAGCTGAAGATGACGCGGGATAATGCGGGTCTTCTTGTTGTCGCGGGCGGCGTTACCGGCAACTGTTACTCACTCATACCTACATACATATAGAGAGTCTTTACAGAATGATAGCAGACACGAGGAAGACGAACAACAAGAGGAGAAGAGTTAGAAGAAAATCAACTTCAAGCTAAGAAGAAGAATACCAAGACATTTCCTCCAAACAAGAAAACAACACACACAATCAAGCCGACCAAACACTGAGAAACCATGGCGGAACCCAACATGCACCGGACGCTTGACCTGACTCTATCCTGCCGCATCCAGGCGAGTTGCTGCTTAAAGTCCCTCACGCAAACGCTGTTTAGCCACTGCACCTATTCTATCCTCCTAAAATTCACTTCAATCCCCCCTGCCACTAGCATGTTATGTATGTATGTATGTATGTATGTATGTATGTATGTATGAATGAATGATAACTGCAACTTTGTGTATTAAAACTCATTACTCTTACCGAAGTAATATAGTGCGTGGTTATGTTATGTCATGTTAGGATAGATTATAAACTACATTGGGTTACATTTCGTGAGGTTCGGTGACGCTACAGGAAGTTAGGTGAGGTACCTGGAGGTTAGGTGAATGTTGACTGACTGACTGACTGACTGACTGACAATTATTAGGAAGTGGTTCCAACACGTTCACACACAACCTATACTCATACCACAAGTCCATAATTAGAGAGGATCATGTTATTGGATATATTTTCAACGATTTACTCAGTGTCTAACCAACTCTTTAGCGATTTAAATGTGGACCTAAAATTAGGTCCGTATATTTGTTTGTCGTGGTGGTGGTGGTGGTGTGCGCCCGTCCATCAGGTTGATTAACCACCAAAACCATAGAGGGTGCGGCCCTGCCGTTTCAGGGCATACACCACATCCATGGCGGTGACGGTCTTCCTTTTTGCGTGCTCGGTGTAGGTGACGGCGTCACGGATGACGTTCTCCAGAAACACCTTGAGGACGCCGCGGGTCTCCTCGTAGATGAGGCCGGATATACGTTTAACACCTCCACGCCGAGCTAGACGACGAATGGCGGGCTTGGTGATACCCTGGATGTTGTCACGAAGCACCTTACGATGACGCTTGGCGCCACCCTTTCCAAGTCCCTTGCCGCCTTTGCCTCGTCCAGTCATGTTGTTGTGGTTGCTACTACAGGTGGTCCTGGTGTGGCTTCGCCGAATCGAATCGAAAAATGCTAGTGACAGGGGGGAAGGAGGTTCAGGAGAAGAATAAAGGGAGGATTGAAGTGAATTTTAGGAGGAGAGAACAGATGCAGTGGCTAAACACCGCTTGCGTGAGGGATTATAAGATGGGGGCAGCAGCAACAACCCGGCTGGACGCGGCAGGGAGGCGACAAGACAAGGCCAGGCTAGCGTCAGGTCAAGCGTCAGGTCAAGCGTCAGGTCAGGCGTCAGGTGCGTGTTGGGCTGGGCAATGGATGTTCAGTGCTTGGTCGGCTTGATTGTGTTTTGGTTTCTTGTGTGGAGGGGATGTCTTGGTCTTCTTAGCTTGATGTCGATTTTCTTCTCTCTCTCCTTCTCTTCTTGCTCTCTTGAATTGTCCATTCGTTTGTGTTTGGGTCTTCTTGTTCGTCTTCCTCGTATTTTAAGTCCTCATAGGTGTGGAAGAATTCAGAGAGGGAGAGGTTGACCACGTGGGCTTCAGCACCACTGGCCGCGTGGGCTTCAGCACCACGGGCCACGTGGTGTTCTTGGTTCTGTGTGGAGGGCTGCTTCTGTTGAGTTTTCTTTTCTTGGTTTTTCTTTACTGCTGGTTTTTTCTTTTCTTGGGAGCGTACAGCAAGGAGGGCCTCTTTGTAGCTCAGTTTTTTCTCAAGACGAGCCTTGGCTACCCTGCATTCCTCCTTCCATCTGGGGCAGGTCCGGTCGGCGGAGGAGTGTGGGCCACCACAGGCAACGCATTTTTTCTCTGTGTTGGGGCAGGCCGTGTAGTGGTGTCCAGGGCTGCCACACATGGAGCAGGTGGGTTCTCATGCCTCAATTTGTTTACAGGGGTCCATAGTGTGTTGGCACAACACTGCTCGGTCTGCAGTAGCTGACTGCATAGCCCACGCCAGTTGAGCTTCCTGGGGGTGGGAGTGGTGTCCGGGATGAGAGCAGTGGTAATGACAGCTTTCACAATTGAGCCAGTTCCTGAGGAGCCCACTACTAGTGCCATGGTCCATGTAAAGGCCTCGGCGTGGGAGATTACACCCAGCTTCAAGTTGTCCCACATGAAGGCAAACATTTTAAAAGGAATGCTGTTGATGTCTGGGATCTCCGCGAGTTGAGCGGGCATGCCCATCTCGGCGAAGGTGATCTTGATGTCACCATGGAGCTTTAGGCGTTCTACCTTGGTGACCCCCACGATCCCATTAGCTTCGAAAAACTTCTGGAGAACTAGGAGGTTTAGTTTCTTGGGGCAGGTCGGCGTGTCCGGACGTATCCGCGCCACGTTAACAAACTCGTATCCGTTCATGGTGAGGGAGAGAGAGTGTGATGGCTTCGCCGAATCGAATCGAAAAATGCTAGTGACAGGGGGGAAGGAGGTTCAGGAGAAGAATAAAGGGAGGATTGAAGTGAATTTTAGGAGGAGAGAACAGATGCAGTGGCTAAACACCGCTTGCGTGAGGGATTATAAGATGGGGGCAGCAGCAACAACCCGGCTGGACGCGGCAGGGAGGCGACAAGACAAGGCCAGGCTAGCGTCAGGTCAAGCGTCAGGTCAAGCGTCAGGTCAAGCGTCAGGTGCGTGTTGGGTTGGGCAATGGATGTTCAGTGCTTGGTCGGCTTGATGTGTTTTGGTTTCTTGTGTGGAGGGGATGTCTTGGTCTTCTTAGCTTGATGTCGATTTTCTTCTCACTCTCCTCCTCTTCTTGCTCTCTTGAATTGTCCATTCGTTTGTGTTTGGGTCTTCTTGTTCGTCTTCCTCCTCGTATTTTAAGTCCTCATAGGTGTGGAAGAATTCAGAGAGGGAGAGGTTGACCACGTGGGCTTCAGCACCACTGGCCGCGTGGGCTTCAGCACCACGGGCCACGTGGTGTTCTTGGTTCTGTGTGGTGGGCTGCTTCTGTTGAGTTTTCTTTTCTTGGTTTTTCTTTACTGCTGGTTTTTTCTTTTCTTGGGAGCGTACAGCAAGGAGGGCCTCTTTGTAGCTCAGTTTTTTCTCAAGGCGAGCCTTGGCTACCCTGCATTCCTCCTTCCATCTGGGGCAGGTCCGGTCGGCGGAGGAGTGTGGGCCACCACAGGCAACGCATTTTTTCTCTGTGTTGGGGCAGGCCGTGTAGCGGTGTCCAGGGCTGCCACACATGAAGCAGGTGTCCTCCTGCGCCTCACACTTGTTTACAGTGTGTCCATAGTGCTGGCATTTGTAACACCGTTTCGGTCTGCAGTAGGGCTTGACTGGCATAGTTACCCACGCCAGTTGAGCTTCCTTGGGTAGGGTGGAGTGGTGTCCGATGAGGGCAGTGGTGTCGGACAGCTTTTTCACAACTTGGAGCTGCTGCTCCTTGAGGAGCTCACTCAGCTCTGCTTTGTCCATGTGGGCAATTTCGGCGTGGGAGATTACACCCAGCTTCAAGTTGTCCCACATGAAGGCAAACATTTTAAAAGGAATGCCGTTGATGTCTGGGATCTCCGCGAGTTGAGCGGGCATGCCTTGTGGGAGTAGGTGGCGGCTGTGACCAGGCTGAGCATTGCCCCTCTCTTGGAGAAGTGAAGCTGCGGATGACGGCAGGCACTGCGGGCTAATGAGGCTACTGAGGTGAGGAATGCTCCAGAGTAAGCCCCGCCGATGTCACGCAGCAATTTCCATGTGGGGAAAACATCGAGACACAGGCCGTCAAAGTAACCCTCCAAGAACGGGAATTAACTGTTCACAACATCTATAAGAACCCAAGGGGCTCACTGGAGGTTACTCAATTATTTGCTTCGGCCGCTGACCACGCCACACTCATAGGAGGGGATTTCAACGCACATCATCCCTTCCTAAGCTCGGCAAGCCCCACAAATGAAGACGGCCTACACCTATACACCACCTTTCAAGATACACCCGAGATCTGCCTCCTGAACACCGGAGAGCCCACCCACACTAGGGGAGGAAGGCTAGATCTAACCTTCGTCTCCAGTGCACTACAGCCTTCGGCCTCCTGGCAGATACCCCCCACGCTGACCAGTGACCACTTCGCCACCCTAACAACGCTGAAGGTGAACAAACTCCCCACTCCACCCCCCCCGAGATGGAGATACAACACTCAAAAGGCAGACTGGGGACTCTTCAAGAAACACCTGGCTAAGTGGCGCGAAAAATCACAGCCGGCCGGCGCAGCACCCGCGGATGAGACAACCCTCCACCACCAATTGGTCGAGGCGTTTCACCTAGCGGCAGAAGAGGCTATCCCAAAAACAAAACCCACATCAAGACAGTACAATGATTACTGGTACTACTGTCCCAGGGTGAAAGAACTCAACCACAGAGTGAATATGGCCCGAAGAAACTACAGGAGACATCCCACGGCAACAAACAGACATCTCCTGCAAGTCATAGTCAAGGATACCAGGGAAGAGAAGGAAGAAATTAAAAACGTAAGCTGGCTCAAGTGGTGCTCCGAACTGAACGAGCACACCACCCTTGGCAAGATGTGGGCCCAGATCCGAAGGGCATCTGGGAAGGCAACACCACCACCACCAACTCATCCCAACCCAGAAGAAGAAGCCGAGAGACTTGCAAAACTGTTCTCTGACCGAGCAGCAACGAAGAACCTCCCGAGACAGGCGGAGGAGACACAACGGCGTCTGCGACAGGTCAGACTCCAGACGATCGAAGAGGCCTGCAACAGTGAAGATGACACTGACAGACCATTCAACCAGCAAGAACTCCAGAAGTCGCTAAAACGAAGCAAGGATACAGCTCCAGGGGCCGACAGAATAACCTACTCCATGCTCTCTCATGCCGGTACAGCCGGACAGGAGGCTCTGCTGCAAGCCATCAATGCTTCGTGGACAGCACAAAGACTCCCACCGGAATGGAAGAAGGCAGACATACAGCCCATTCCGAAGCCCAGAGAACCAGACAAGCCGAGGCCCATCTCCCTTCTCAGCTGCATAGCGAAGACCGGAGAAAGAATGGCTCTCAACCGACTCAAGTGGAAAGTAGGCAGCCCACACCCTCACATCTTTGCTTACACCGAGAACACCGGCACAGGCAACAACATCGCCGAGATACTCAGCACAGTGAACAACAAACCAGCTCTGGTGGTCTTCCTCGACCTGGAGAAAGCCTTCGAACTAGCAAATCCTTTGGCCATTACAACTACGCTCGCTAAAAAAGGCGTCAAAGGAAGGTTGCTGGGGTGGATCCAGAACTACCTCACACAGAGAGAAGCACGAGTACGCTTTCAGGGAGCAATCTCAAGCTACAGGGTCCACGAAAACGGAACCCCACAAGGAGGCATCCTCAGTCCAATGCTGTTCAACGTCCTGATGGAAAATCTAGTCAAACTTCCCTTCAGACAAACAGCCAAGCTCCTATGCTATGCAGACGACTTACAGCTTATAGTAAGAGGATCGAACAAACTAGCCAACACGCAACACGCACTCCAACTTATAGAAGAGGAGTGCAACAGACTTGGACTCAAGATAAATCCAGCCAAGTCGAAAGCGATGGCCATCTGCACAGACACACCAGACAAGACGCTCTCCATACAAAACACGCCGGTAGTCTGGACCAACGCCACAGCTCCAGCCACCTCAGTGGAGGAAGCCACGCCGGTCCGCACACGAGTAACAGCCGAGATACACTCTACACCGAAGAAGGCCACCAGAGAACCCAAGACACCGACAGCTCCCAAGATACCGACAGCTCCCAGAAAGAAACTGGACGTTTCAACTCCCCTGAACCGAACCACGGCCCAGAAGGCAAAAACCACAGAACACGAAGACATGGACCTGATTCAGTTGGAATCGAACTTGGACATCTCCATCGAGGACCACCAGAAGTCCCCGATGAAACAGTGGTGGAAAACGTCAGCACCCTGAACATCCTAACATGGAATGCTCAGGGCATCAAAAACAAGACACACCTCCTACAAGAAGCAGCAGCCAAGGACAAGCTTGACATCATACTCCTACAAGAAACACTTCTACAAGAACACCACTGTTTCAAATTCAGCGGTTACAAGACATACAGGAGGCATTTCACGCAGGCGTCAACAAGAGGATGTATGATCTTGGTCAAGTCAAGCATACCCTCCGCCGATGTCACGCAGCAATTTCCATGTGGGGAAAACATCGAGACACAGGCCGTCAAAGCAACCCTCCAAGAACGGGAATTAACTGTTCACAACATCTACAAGAACCCAAGGGGCTCACTGGAGGTTACTCAATTATTTGCTTCGGCCGCCGACCACGCCACACTCATAGGAGGGGATTTCAACGCACATCATCCCTTCCTAAGCTCGGCAAGCCCCACAAATGAAGACGGCCTACACCTATACACCACCTTTCAAGATACACCCGAGATCTGCCTCCTGAACACCGGAGAGCCCACCCACACTAGGGGAGGAAGGCTAGATCTAACCTTCGTCTCCAGTGCACTACAGCCTTCGGCCTCCTGGCAGATACACCCCACGCTGACCAGTGACCACTTCGCCACCCTAACAGCGCTGAAGGTGAACAAACTCCCCACTCCACCCCCCCCGAGATGGAGATACAACACTCAAAAGGCAGACTGGGGACTCTTCAAGAAACACCTGGCTAAGTGGCGCGAAAAATCACAGCCGGCCGGCGCAGCACCCGCGGATGAGACAACCCTCCACCACCAATTGGTCGAGGCGTTTCACCTAGCGGCAGAAGAGGCTATCCCAAAAACAAAACCCACATCAAGACAGTACAATGATTACTGGTACTACTGTCCCAGGGTGAAAGAACTCAACCACAGAGTGAACATGGCCCGAAGAAACTACAGGAGAAATCCCACGGCAACAAACAGACATCTCCTGCAAGTCATAGTCAAGGATACCAGGGAAGAGAAGGAAGAAATTAAAAACGCAAGCTGGCTCAAGTGGTGCTCCGAACTGAACGAGCACACCACCCTTGGCAAGATGTGGGCCCAGATCCGAAGGGCATCTGGGAAGGCAACACCACCACCACCAACTCATCCCAACCCAGAAGAGGAAGCCGAGAGACTTGCAAAACTGTTCTCTGACCGAGCAGCAACGAAGAACCTCCCGAGACAGGCGGAGGAGACACAACGGCGTCTGCGACAGGTCAGACTCCAGATGATCCAAGAGGCCTGCAACAGTGAAGATGACACTGACAGACCATTCAACCAGCAAGAACTCCAGAAGTCGCTAAAACGAAGCAAGGATACAGCTCCAGGGGCCGACAGGATAACCTACTCCATGCTCTCTCATGCCGGTACAGCCGGACACGAGGCTCTGCTGCAAGCCATCAATGCTTCGTGGACAGCACAAAGACTCCCACCGGAATGGAAGAAGGCAGATATACAGCCCATTCCGAAGCCCAGAGAACCAGGCAAGCCGAGGCCCATCTCCCTTCTCAGCTGCATAGCGAAGACCGGAGAAAGAATGGCTCTCAACCGACTCAAGTGGAAAGTAGGCAGCCCACACCCTCACATCTTTGCTTACACCGAGAACACCGGCACAGGCAACAACATCGCCGAGATACTCAGCACAGTGGACAACAAACCAGCTCTGGTGGTCTTCCTCGACCTGGAGAAAGCCTTCGAACTAGCAAATCCTTTGGCCATTACAACTACGCTCGCTAAAAAAGGCGTCAAAGGAAGGTTGCTGGGGTGGATCCAGAACTACCTCACACAGAGAGAAGCACGAGTACGCTTTCAGGAGCAACCTCAAGCTACAGGGTCCACGAAAACGGAACCCCACAAGGAGGCATCCTCAGTCCAATGCTGTTCAATGTCCTGATGGAAAATCTAGTCAAACTTCCCTTCAGACAAACAGCCAAGCTCCTATGCTATGCAGACGACTTACAGCTTATAGTAAGAGGATCGAACAGACTAGCCAACACGCAACACGCACTCCAACTTATAGAAGAGGAGTGCAACAGACTTGGACTCAAGATAAATCCAGCCAAGTCGAAAGCGATGGCCATCTGCACAAACACACCAGACAAGTTGCTCTCCATACAAAACACGCCAGTAGTCTGGACCAACGCCCACCAGTGTCTTGGAATCTGGTTTGACCAGAAACTCACCTTCAAGCCGCAACTCGAGTATCTCAGGCACAGGACGAAGAGCAGACACAACATAATGAGGTCGCTCACCAGCAAATCCGCAGGAGCAAACCTTCATGTGCTCAAAGCCTACTACACAGCCGCCATCAGATCGCTGGTAGATTACAGTGCTCCAGCACTCATTGGACTGAGAGAAGACCAAATAGCTACGCTAGAAGTCATTCAAAACAATGCTCTCAGGACCATGCTCGGAGCACCCATGTGGACCAGAATTTGCAATCTGCAAATGGAAACCGAGCTACCACCCCTGGCAGTACGAGTCAAGCAGGTGACAGCCGGTCTCCTCGCCAAAATCTGCAGAGCAGACAAGCCCACAGCTGCCAAGATTCGAATCAGTGCCTCCCTCCACCTCGATCACAGAGTGCGAGGGGCCACCTGGTCGCACGAGGCAAGCGAGGTCATCCGACACCTGCAAGCAGAAACACTCGTCAAGAACAACCAAGACACACGAGACAATGGTTACACTGTTCCTCCACCATGGAGCCCTCCACCAGCCACACTCAAATTCACCGACCTCGGCGACAGTAAAGCCAACCTCCAGAAGGAGGACCTCAAAAAAATATCTCTCCAAGCCATAGCCACCGAGACACCGGCTGATGCAGCATCATACTTCACAGACGGCTCGGTGGACCCAAAACATCACAGATCCGGAGCGGCCTTCTACACCCAAGGCCAGACCCTCAAATGGAGACTTTCCAACGACTGCTCCACCCTACAAACAGAACTGGTGGCAATCTCAAAGGCCCTACAACACGCTGCAACACAACACAACAAGTCCGTCATAATTCACACGGACTCGAAATCGGCCATGCAAGCGCTGCAACACAGCCAACCAAGAGACAACGTCCACATC
The DNA here is from genome assembly GCF_018991925.1 of Homarus americanus. Taxonomy (NCBI): domain Eukaryota; kingdom Metazoa; phylum Arthropoda; class Malacostraca; order Decapoda; family Nephropidae; genus Homarus; species Homarus americanus. The sequence goes on from NW_024729101.1 coordinate 10,081, forward strand.
ATCACCTCGATCCTCGCGCAGCTACAGGAATTCCAAAGCCAAAACCGACCAGTCGTCTTACACTGGATTCCCAGTCATGTAGGGATCGGAGGAAACGACGTGGCAGACGAAGCAGCCAAGGCAGCCACACGTTCCAGTAGCGTACACATCCAAGTTCCAGCAAGTGTGCAACAGATCAAAAATCACCTCAGAAAGACTACCAAGCTCCACATCAAAAAGAGCTTCCTTCATGCACTCAACGCTGGTTCCCAATCAGCCAAATGGTACCTGGCGGCCACAAAAGGGGAACCACCTTTCGCAGACAAGAAAACTCCAAGACAAACCCAAGTCAGCCTTCACCGACTACGACTAGGGTACAAGTGCTCCTGGCAGATGATCGGAAACGACGTCATGGAATGCACCTACTGTCAAGAGCCAGCAGCCAACCCACTTGAACACTATCTCCTCGATTGCGAGGTCACACAAAGCCTCCGAGACAGAACTCAAATCTCCCAAGAAACACACACAACACCAGCGGCCACTCTAACCCGAAAGGCCCACACAGACCACATTCACCACCTACTCCGGGTCATCACACGATACCCAACACCCAGATAGCTTAGAAAGCATTCTCTCCCAGCAAGTGCGGACCCCAGTTCGGGGGGCGCGCCACTCCGAGGCTGACCACGTCCAAGAGTGGGGGCCGGTGGTAAGCGTCCACTGATCGGGGGTCCGCTCACACTTGCAACCTGCAGTATCCCTCCAATCTGCAGGTGGGACCACCTCCAATCCCAATCCGGTCTGGCTGCTCCTGGAGCTCCAGCCGGAACCACCAAACGGGCCGCCTATAGGCAAAGGCCCGTGTCGGACTACGGTCCGACAATCTATACAACAACAACAACAACCAGGCCGCCCGTATTAACTATTTCGTCGTCGAGATGGCCCGTACTAAACAGACTGCCCGCAAGTCCACTGGAGGCAAGGCTCCACGGAAGCAGCTTGCCACCAAGGCAGCTCGCAAGTCCGCCCCAGCCACCGGTGGTGTCAAGAAGCCCCATCGTTACAGGCCGGGAACCGTCGCCCTTCGTGAGATCCGTCGTTACCAGAAGAGCACAGAGCTACTCATCAGGAAGCTGCCCTTCCAGCGCCTGGTGCGTGAGATCGCCCAGGATTTCAAGACTGACCTGCGCTTCCAGTCGTCTGCCGTCATGGCTCTGCAGGAAGCCTCTGAGGCTTACCTGGTGGGTCTTTTCGAGGACACCAACCTGTGTGCCATTCACGCCAAGCGCGTTACCATCATGCCTAAGGACATCCAGCTGGCCCGGCGCATCCGCGGAGAGCGTGCTTAAGTCCTCTTCCTTGGGGAAAAACAAAAAGCACAACAAAACCTACCAGACATCTATAACTCGGCCCTTCTCAGGGCCAAAGAACTGTTCTGAAGATAATTTTCATGACAATCGAAATGGTTGGTGGTCGGAGAGCGTTAATTTCGGTTACCCAAATCGCCTAACGGTAAGTTGGTAACATTCGTGGAGGTACGATTGTATAGTAGGTCATCAATTCGGGAGGTGGGTGGGTGCAACAAACAAGAGCTAGTAACAAATAAATATATAAAGAATAAGTAAGTAAATAAATAAATAAAATAAAAGAAATGGTTTACATGAAATAGGCGTGCTGCAAACAAGAAATGACGCCCAAACACACTCCATGTATGTCACTTTGCAGTGGGTGTACAACTACTCCACGCAGAATTTATTTATTTATTTATTATGTTTCGATTTAGTCCGGTTTCTACGCCAATAGAGAATGCAGATTATTATAATTTTTTTTTTATTTATTTCCCTCTCAATATATCACTGTCGGTAACTGTCTCTTTAACATGTAACTGTGGCTCCGATGGAGCCGATTAAGTTGTAGTAGTGTGATGGCGTGTTTGTTGTGCACAAGTAACCTCTTACTTGGAAGAGGTGTACTTGGTGACAGCCTTGGTGCCCTCAGACACGGCATGCTTGGCCAGTTCACCGGGCAGCAAGAGTCGGACAGCTGTCTGGATTTCCCGACTTGTAATGGTGGAGCGTTTGTTGTAGTGCGCCAGGCGGGAAGCTTCGGCAGCGATGCGCTCGAAGATGTCGTTCACGAAAGAGTTCATGATGGACATAGCTTTGGAGGAGACTCCTGTGTCGGGGTGCACTTGCTTCAGTACCTTGTAGATGTAGATGCTGTAGCTTTCCTTCCTCCTGCGCTTCTTCTTCTTGTCTCCCTTGGCAATGGCCTTCTGGGCCTTTCCAGCCTTCTTGGCAGCCTTTCCGGAAGTTTTGGGAGGCATGGCGGCACAGTTACTCGTGGCGCGGAGCGAGAGAATTGAAAACTGGCCCGACTAACTTTTCCTTATATACCGAGCGGGCCGTTCAGGATCAGACTGGCTGCAGCTACGGCTCTCTTACATTGGTTGGGTCCGCGAGACGGCCACCTGGCCTGATCCTGAGCTTGGTATAAAAGACCAAGGTGGCGGGCGGAAATTTAACTCCTATCACGAAAAGCAGCAGCAGCAACATGTCAGGACGCGGCAAGGGAGGCAAGGTGAAGGGCAAGTCAAAGTCCCGTTCTAGCAGGGCCGGACTCCAGTTCCCCGTGGGTAGAATCCACCGTCTCTTGCGTAAGGGCAACTATGCTGAGCGCGTTGGTGCAGGTGCCCCTGTGTACCTTGCAGCCGTCATGGAGTACCTGGCAGCAGAAGTGCTCGAGCTGGCCGGTAACGCCGCCCGCGACAACAAGAAGACCCGCATTATCCCACGTCATCTTCAGCTTGCCATTCGCAATGACGAGGAGCTGAACAAGCTCCTGTCTGGAGTCACCATTGCCCAAGGGGGTGTCCTTCCTAACATCCAAGCTGTGCTCCTCCCCAAGAAGACAGAGAAGAAATAAGAACCCAAGGTTCGTTCACACAAGACAACCTAACCAAACAGGCTCCTTTCGGAGCCACAGGATATCACTTAAAGAGAGAAATATACGACATCAACGTTTTGCAGGATAACACTCTATTTTACGTCTAATTAGCATAGTATTGTGGAAATTGAGTGTAAATGTTTTTGAATGGTGTAGATGTGAAGGGGTACTGTGGGGGCCTGGGGTGGGGGACTTAAACGGGACTTAGAAGGGCGCAGAAGCAGCAGCAGCAAGGGAGGGAGGGATGAGACCTTCTTTTTAGTCTGGTTCATTGACAGTACACATTTAGCAGCAGCATACATTGGAGTCATATTGTAATTGTAGACTAATCAGTGTGGGCTAGCTAGCCAATTTGGGATAAAGAGCAAGAATGTAATGTCCTCAATGAAGTAATTACATAGTTCAAGATACAATAAGTGAGGTGGCCTGAAGTCTTTGACAGTGTCACATTCAATAATATAGTGCTTTAAAGGTGTATCACAAAGTTTACATGCTGAGTGTTCCGGTATGGGTACAGCGTTACTCAGCTCTGCTTTGTCCATGTGGGCAATTTCGGCGTGGGAGATTACACCCAGCTTCAAGTTGTCCCACATGAAGGCAAACATTTTAAAAGGAATGCCGTTGATGTCTGGGATCTCCGCGAGTTGAGCGAGCATGCCCTTCTCGGCGAAGGTAATCGCGCACCATTTGGTGGGTGTAGGTGGCGTGCTGTGGACGCAGCGGTAGTATCGTTCATCCAAGGCCGTCCCTCCCTCTTGGAGGTGGGGCGTAGCTTGCGGATGACGCATGCGGCACTCGTGGCCAATGAGGTGGCCACTGAGGTGGAGAATGTCTGTATATAAGCCCGCCCGCCTGCCAGGCCGCCCACTTATCACATCGCTCCTGAACGAAGAAGACCTCTCAACAAGACCTCCTGCTGGACCCGGAACTTTGAAGACCGCCCTCTCCCTTGTGCCATTGTTGGCCATCTTCCCGGACCGGACCACCCACGACTGTCATCGCCCACAACAACTCACGAGCGTTCTTGGTTTATCGAGCATTAGCTTGCCCTCCCCACTGGTGGTGTGAGTGACCCACACTCCAGCTGGAGAGCAGTTATAGCGCGATATTCCCGGCGTGGTTTGAGCCCTTTTCCTTCTACTACTATTTTTCCTTTTTCGCTCTGGCCTAGGGACCTGCACCCTCAAAAGTGTATTCGTCCTGCGGTCCCCCCTGTAACTGTTCACCTCCCTCCCAGGAGATTGTGAACACGAAAGGGGGTCGGAGCAAAACCCTCCCCAGCCGAGTCTTTCCAGGAAAACCGTGATCGTGCGGGTCCACCTGGAAAGAGGGTCGCAATCCTTATCCTTCCCAAATAGGCACACTTAGCTCACGTCTATAAGTGAGCAGTCACATACACTAGGAAGTAGGCTTCCCCAATCGGGGCTCCGTGAGAGAAGCTCAGGAACCACTCTACGACCACCAGCTAGTGGGGAGTGCTGTAATTCCTTTGCTGTTTACTCAACCGGAATAGGTAGGATCTAAATAAAAAAAAAAAAAAAAAAAAAAAAAAAAAAAAAAAAAAAAAAAAAAAAAAAAAAAAAAAAAAAAAAAAAAAAAAAACAACAACAACAACCCGGTTATGGAGCGCGTACGCCCTCCTAACCGCGATCCCCGCCTGAACCGCCAACCTGACGACCCGAACCACGACAGGCTTCGCACAGAGAAAGCAGACCAGTTACGCGCCTTCAACGAAGCCCTGAAAAGTAGGAACTCTGCCACCACCTCCAACAACTCCACCACCACCACCACCTCCACCACCACCACCACTGCTACCGCTACTGAGGACAACTGGACGAAGGTAGAAAATAAGAAACGCCGACGTGCCTTTTCGGGAAACGATTGCCGTCAAGCAGCCCCCAAGGCACCCATCACCACCACCAGCTCACCTCCAACGACACTGCCAAAATTCCGGATCACGAAAACGGACGCAAAAACAACATATGCCGCCGTCACAGAGATGGAAAAGCAAAACCCACTGGCCAAGTTCTCAGTGCGGCCCACCCTAAAGGGGGAGATGATCGTTCACCCCAAAGACAAGAACTCCGCCACCACCCTCGACACTTACCTACAAAACACCACCACCATTACTTCAACCAAGCTAGACCCCGCCCAGAAACTGATGAAGTCGGTAGTCCTCCGGTACCCAAAGGAACTACCTCTCGAACCCCTGGAGAACCACCCGAAGATCCTAAAAGCCGAGAGATGCTCTCCCCTGTCCGACAAGACGGCCACCACGAAACAAGTCCTCATAACGCACTACGGCTCACCCCCCAGCACCATAGACCTCAAAACCTGGGGGATCTACGAAGTGAGGCCCTTCGTCCCAGAGCCCCTGCGATGCTTCAGATGCCAGAAATACGGGCACCATCAGACAAGGTGCACGTACAGGGAAATCTGCGCAGTCTGCGCACAGATGCACGGCACACAGTCCTGCCTCACCAAACTGAAAAATGGGGAAAAAATTGCCCCCAAGTGTGCCAACTGCGGGGGCAAACACCACGCCTGGAATCCTGGATGCTCCGAGAGAACAAAGAGGGTCCAGGCAAACCGACCAGCAGCAAGACCGGCCCCCACCGCCTACACACCAGCCCCACCAAGTACCTTCGTGTGGGGAACCCAAAGGCCCAAACAACAAAGACAACCTCCTCAGCCAGTCAACACCCAAAGTGCAGCCCAGTTTCCTGGCCTCACTACAGCCACACCTCAGCCACCCAAGCAGCAGAGAACGACAACCACGAGAAAGATAAAAGAAGCACACACCAAGGCACCAGAAGGAATGATACACATATCAGACCTAGCCAATGTACTGACGACCTTCGCGGAGGGCCTAGCCGGACTACTGGGCCACAAGATCCAACCCACACAGCTCCAAATACTCATGGGGAGCGTCCTCGGGCAAGTCGCCACAGCTCCAGCCACCTCAGTGGAGGAAGCCACGCCGGTCCGCACACGAGTAACAGCCGAGGTACACTCTACACCGAAGAAGGCCACCAGAGAACCCAAGACACCGACAGCTCCCAAGATACCGACAGCTCCCAGAAAGAAACTGGACGTTTCTACTCCCCTGAACCGAACCACGGCCCAGAAGGCAAAAACCACAGAACACGAAGACATGGACCTGATTCAGTTGGAATCGAACTTGGACATCTCCATCGAGGACCACCAGAAGTCCCCGATGAAACAGTGGTGGAAAACGTCAGCACCCTGAACATCCTAACATGGAATGCCCAGGGCATCAAAAACAAGAAACACCTCCTACAAGAAGCAGCAGCCAAGGACAAGCTTGACATCATACTCCTACAAGAAACACTTCTACAAGAACACCACTGTTTCAAATTCAGCGGTTACAAGACATACAGGAGGCATTTCACGCAGGCGTCAACAAGAGGATGTATGATCTTGGTCAAGTCAAGCATACCCTCCGCCGATGTCACGCAGCAATTTCCATGTGGGGAAAACATCGAGACACAGGCCGTCAAAGTAACCCTCCAAGAACGGGAATTAACTGTTCACAACATCTACAAGAACCCAACGGGCTCACTGGAGGTTACTCAATTATTTGCTTCGGCCGCTGACCACGCCACACTCATAGGAGGGGATTTCAACGCACATCATCCTTCCTAAGCTCGGCAAGCCCCACAAATGAAGACGGCCTACACCTATACACCACCTTTCAAGATACACCCGAGATCTGCCTCCTGAACACCGGAGAGCCCACCCACACTAGGGGAGGAAGGCTAGACCTAACCTTCGTCTCCAGTGCACTACAGCCTTCGGCCTCCTGGCAGATACACCCCACGCTGACCAGTGACCACTTCGCCACCCTAACAACGCTGAAGGTGAACAAACTCCCCACTCCACCCCCCCCGAGATGGAGATACAACACTCAAAAGGCAGACTGGGGACTCTTCAAGAAACACCTGGCTAAGTGGCGCGAAAAATCACAGCCGGCCGGCGCAGCACCCGCGGATGAGACAACCCTCCACCACCAATTGGTCGAGGCGTTTCACCTAGCTGCAGAAGAGGCTATCCCAAAAACAAAACCCACATCAAGACAGTACAATGATTACTGGTACTACTGTCCCAGGGTGAAAGAACTCAACCACAGAGTGAACATGGCCCGAAGAAACTACAGGAGACATCCCACGGCAACAAACAGACATCTCCTGCAAGTCATAGTCAAGGATACCAGGGAAGAGAAGGAAGAAATTAAAAACGCAAGCTGGCTCAAGTGGTGCTCCGAACTCAACGAGCACACCACCCTTGGCAAGATGTGGGCCCAGATCCGAAGGGCATCTGGGAAGGCAACACCACCACCACCAACTCATCCCAACCCAGAAGAGGAAGCCGAGAGACTTGCAAAACTGTTCTCTGACCGAGCAGCAACGAAGAACCTCCCGAGACAGGCGGAGGAGACACAACGGCGCCTGCGACAGGTCAGACTCCAGATGATCGAAGAGGCCTGCAACAGTGAAGATGACACTGACAGACCATTCAACCAGCAAGAACTCCAGAAGTCGCTAAAACGAAGCAAGGATACAGCTCCAGGGGCCGACAGGATAACCTACTCCATGCTCTCTCATGCCGGTACAGCCGGACACGAGGCTCTGCTGCAAGCCATCAATGCTTCGTGGACAGCACAAAGACTCCCACCGGAATGGAAGAAGGCAGATATACAGCCCATTCCGAAGCCCAGAGAACCAGACAAACCGAGGCCCATCTCCCTTCTCAGCTGCATAGCGAAGACGGGAGAAAGAATGGCTCTCAACCGACTCAAGTGGAAAGTAGGCAGCCCACACCCTCACATCTTTGCTTACACCGAGAACACCGGCACAGGCAACAACATCGCCGAGATACCCAGCACAGTGGACAACAAACCAGCTCTGGTGGTCTTCCTCGACCTGGAGAAAGCCTTCGAACTAGCAAATCCTCTGGCCATTACAACTACGCTCGCAAAAAAAGGCGTCAAAGGAAGGTTGCTGGGTGGATCCAGAACTACCTCACACAGAGAGAAGCACGAGTACGCTTTCAGGGAGCAACCTCAAGCTACAGGGTCCATGAAAACGGAACCCCACAAGGAGGCATCCTCAGTCCAATGCTGTTCAACGTCCTGATGGAAAATCTAGTCAAACTTCCCTTCAGACAAACAGCCAAGCTCCTATGCTATGCAGACGACTTACAGCTTATAGTAAGAGGATCGAACAGACTAGCCAACACGCAACACGCACTCCAACTTATAGAAGAGGAGTGCAACAGACTTGGACTCAAGATAAATCCAGCCAAGTCGAAAGCGATGGCCATCTGCACAGACACACCAGACAAGACGCTCTCCATACAAAACACGCCGGTAGTCTGGACCGACGCCCACCAGTGTCTTGGAATCTGGCTTGACCAGAAACTCACCTTCAAGCCGCAACTCGAGTATCTCAGGCACAGGACGAAGAGCAGACACAATATAATGAGGTCGCTCACCAGCAAATCCGCAGGAGCAAACCTTCATGTGCTCAAAGCCTACTACACAGCCGCCATCAGATCGCTGGTAGATTACAGTGCTCCAGCACTCATTGGACTGAGAGAAGACCAAATAGCTAAGCTAGAAGTCATTCAAAACAATGCTCTCAGGACCATGCTCGGAGCACCCATGTGGACCAGAATCTGCAATCTGCAAATGGAAACCGAGCTACCACCCCTGGCAGCACGAGTCAAGCAGGTGACAGCCGGTCTCCTCGCCAAAATCTGCAGAGCAGAAAAGCCCACAGCTGCCAAGATTCGAATCAGTGCCTCTCTCCACCTCGACCACAGAGTGCGAGGGGCCACCTGGTCGCACGAGGCAAGCGAGGTCATCCGACACCTGCAAGCAGAAACACTCGTCAAGAACAACCAAGACACACGAGACAATGGTTACACTGTTCCTCCACCATGGAGCCCTCCACCAGCCACACTCAAATTCACCGACCTCGGCGACAGCAAAGCCAACCTCCAGAAGGAGGACCTCAAAAAAATATCTCTCCAAGCCATAGCTACCGAGACACCGGCTGATGCAGCATCATACTTCACAGACGGCTCGGTGGACCCAAAACATCATAGATCCGGAGCGGCCTTCTACACCCAAGGTCAGACCCTCCAATGGAGACTTTCCAACGACTGCTCCACCCTACAAACAGAACTGGTAGCAATCTCAAAGGCCCTACAACACGCTGCAACACAACACAACAAGTCCGTCATAATTCACATGGACTCGAAATCGGCCATGCAGGCGCTGCAACACAGTCAACCAAGAGACAACGTCCACATCATCACCTCGATCCTCGCACAGCTACAGGAATTCCAAAGCCAAAACCGACCAGTTGTCTTACACTGGATTCCCAGTCATGTAGGGATCGGAGGAAACGACGTGGCAGACGAAGCAGCCAAGGCAGCTACACGCTCCAGTAGCGTACACATCCAAGTTCCAGCAAGTGTGCAACAGATCAAGAATCACCTCAGAAAGACTACCGAGCTCCACATCAAAAAGAGCTTCCTTCACGCACTCAACGCTGGTTCCCAATCAGCCAAATGGTACCTGGCGGCCACAAAAGGGGAACCACCTTTCGCAGACAAGAAAACTCCAAGACAAACCCAAGTCAGCCTTCACCGACTACGACTAGGGTACAAGTGCTCCTGGCAGATGATCGGAAACGACGTCATAGAATGCACCTACTGTCAGGAGCCAGCAGCCAACCCACTTGAACACTATCTCCTCGATTGCGAGGTCACACAAAGCCTCTGAGACAGAACTCAAATCTCCCAAGAAACACACACAACACCAGCGGCCACTCTAACCCGAAAGGCCCACACAGACCACATTCACCACCTACTCCGGGTCATCACACGATACCCACCACCCAGATAGCTTAGAAAGCATCCTCTCCCAGCAAGTGCGGACCCCAGTTCGGGGGGCGCGCCACTCCGAGGCTGACCACGTCCAAGAGTGGGGGCCGGTGGTAAGCGTCCACTGATCGGGGGTCCGCCCACACTTGCAACCTGCAGTATCCCTCCAATCTGCAGGTGGGACCACCTCCAATCCCAATCCGGTCTGGCTGCTCCTGGAGCTCCAGCCGGAACCACCAAACGGGCCGCCTATAGGCAAAGGCCCGTGTCGGACTACGGTCCGACAATCTATACAACAACAACAACCGGGCCGCCCGTATTGACTATTTCGTCGTCGAGATGGCCCGTACTAAACAGACTGCCCGCAAGTCCACTGGAGGCAAGGCTCCACGGAAGCAGCTTGCCACCAAGGCAGCTCGCAAGTCCGCCCCAGCCACCGTTGGTGTCAAGAAGCCCCATCGTTACAGGCCCGGAACCGTCGCCCTTCGTGAGATCCGTCGTTACCAGAAGAGCACAGAGCTACTCATCAGGAAGCTGCCCTTCCAGCGCCTGGTGCGTGAGATCGCCCAGGATTTCAAGACTGACCTGCGCTTCCAGTCGTCTGCCGTCATGGCTCTGCAGGAAGCCTCTGAGGCTTACCTGGTGGGTCTTTTCGAGGACACCAACCTGTGTGCCATTCACGCCAAGCGCGTTAACATCATGCCCAAGGACATCCAGCTGGCCCGGCGCATCCGCGGAGAGCGTGCTTAAGTCCTCTTCCTTGGGGAAAAACAAAAAGCACAACAAAACCTACCAGACATCTATAACTCGGCCCTTCTCAGGGCCAAAGAACTGTTCTGAAGATAATTTTCATGACAATCGAAATGGTTGGTGGTCGGAGAGCGTTAATTTCGGTTACCCAAATCGCCTAACGGTAAGTTGGTAACATTCGTGGAGGTACGATTGTATAGTAGGTCATCAATTCGGGAGGTGGGTGGGTGCAACAAACAAGAGCTAGTAACAAATAAATATATAAAGAATAAGTAAGTAAAGAAATAAATAAAATAAAAGAACATACAATAAAATAAAATAAATTTTTTTTTTACATGAAATAGGCATGCTGCAAACAAGAAATGAAGCCCAAACACACTCCATGTATGTCACTTTGCAGTGGGTGTAAAAGTACTCCACGCAGAATTTATTTATTTATTTATTATGTTTCGATTTAGTCCTGTTTCTACGCCAATAGAGAATGCAGATTATTATAATTTTATTTTTTTTATTTCCCTCTCAATATATCACTGTCGGTAACTGTCTCTTTAACATGTAACTGTGGCTCCGATGGAGCCGATTAAGTTGTAGTAGTTGGATGGCGTGTTTGTTGTGCACAAGTAACCTCTTACTTGGAAGAGGTGTACTTGGTGACAGCCTTGGTGCCCTCAGACACGGCATGCTTGGCCAGTTCACCGGGCAGCAAGAGTCGGACAGCTGTCTGGATTTCCCGACTTGTAATGGTGGAGCGTTTGTTGTAGTGCGCCAGGCGGGAAGCTTCGGCAGCGATGCGCTCGAAGATGTCGTTCACGAAAGAGTTCATGATGGACATAGCTTTGGAGGAGACTCCTGTGTCGGGGTGCACTTGCTTCAGCACCTTGTAGATGTAGATGCTGTAGCTTTCCTTCCTCCTGCGCTTCTTCTTCTTGTCACCCTTGGCAATGGCCTTCTGGGCCTTTCCAGCCTTCTTGGCAGCCTTTCCGGAAGTTTTGGGAGGCATGGCGGCACAGTTACTCGTGGCGCGGAGCGAGAGAATTGAAAACCGGCCCGACTAACTTTTCCTTATATACCGAGCGGGCCGCTCAGGATCAGACTGGCTGCAGCTACGGCTCTCTTACATTGGTTGGGTCCGCGAGACGGCCACCTGGCCTGATCCTGAGCTTGGTATAAAAGACCAAGGTGGCGGGCGGAAATTTGCAGTGAGTCGCCAGTCGCAGTCGGGAGCAGTCGCAATCAGGAGCAGTAGAAGTCAGAGCGAAGTGGAAGCCGGAGAAGGAACAGTCACAGCTGATTGGCTAGACATTGGACCTATCCCACCTTCCCACGTACCCTGGAAAACCCAAGCTCCTAACCGCCATTTTCCTACTGACAATTCTGTTGATTCAATCAACACATTGAGCCTCTCCTACAGTATCGGACCTCCCTTAGGAACCCCGAATGCTGCTGAGGGGCTTGGTGTGAAGAGAGAGTCGGCAGTGAGTTTTCAGACCTTTTTCTTCTACTCTAATCCTTCTCTTCCGTGCCGTGAAAGGACCTATGCCCCTGTCAGCTGACGTACAGGGGAGTATTCGTCTGGAAACGCCCTCTGTCCCCACACCTCGCTAGTGCGTGTTTGTGTGAAGGGTGGAGGGACAGCACAGCCTGCCGATTCGCCTGGGGACCCCTGTGATAGTGCAGGGCCTCCCCTACGTGAGGGGCGCAGGAAATTAGGGACTGTTAGGGGAGATCTCCATAAATCTCCAAATCAAACAGGTAACATGCCTTCAATTAAAATCAAAGTGGACCGTACCATCCAACCGTGCACCGACCTCGCCTCACTTATTTTCCAGCTGACATGTATATTTCAGATCCGTTCCTTCACCAATGACGACATTGTCAAAATATTTGTACAAACTGATGAAGATGCCGACCTATTCCACTCCCCAGCAGTGAACAATAGACTGAGGGACAATGGCCTAACGGTCCTCAGTTCACCCGAATACCGCGCAAAATGCACCCTCATATGTAGGAAAGTCATTCCTCAGATCCTTGACAACCCTAACCTATTGACAGAACTCAACTCACAAAACACCCCACAAATGACATATGCAGCCCGGATGGGAACTCTCCCCATGTTAAAAATCACTACGGCTACTCAAACTGACGCCATCAAATTAAAATCATACGGAATTAAAATCGGCAGCAATATCATCCCCTCAAGAGACATTGAATTTCAACATTACATACAGGTACACCAATGTTTTAATTGCTATCAATTCGGTCACAACACCAACCGTTGCAGTAATACAATAACCTGCTCAAAGTGTGCCAATCAAGGCCACTCATACCGAAACTGCACTGCCACGGTAACAAAATGCTGCAACTGCAAAGGCCCTCACGCTGCCATCAGCAACAAGTGCAAAATTAGACTCGACAATAGCCCAACACCACTCCCTCCCCGCCGATCACCTCCTACAGCACCACCTCCACCTCCCCACCACTCACTCCCTACTGCCTCGGCCCTCCCCACCCGCACTTGCTGGACCAACAACGTGACCGCCCCCCCACCCTCCTCCGACATGGACGCAAAAATCACCACCATCATACTTCTGGCACATACCCTAAGCAACGGAAACAGGTCTCTTTTTCTGAAACTGGCAATTGATGGTTTGAGGGAGAACGGCCTCCCTACCATACACATTCCTGATTCCTTCAGAACCGGTCCCGACCTCATCTTCCCCACTGCCCCCATCCCCGACCGGACCAGCATGCCACCCCCTCCCCCCAGAGAAGCCACTGCAATCTCCCTCCGCCCCTCCACTTCTGCCATGCCCACACCTGACTTATCTCACCAACCTACTGTTACCTCACCCCCCGGAGTAATCAGTCGAAAACCTCCCGACCCCTCCACCTTGACCTTGCCTACACCTGACTTTTCCCACACGACTACGATGAACTCCCGAACCTCCAAACTCCGAACCAAACCCAATCTTCCCCTAACACCTCAGACTCCCAAGAATAAAATGGCTGCCCATCCCCCACTGAAATGGTGGTCAAGACCACTAGGCCTAAGAGGAAAAACACCTCCCCCCTTTCTTCCTACACACCTGACTGCAAAAGAATTATAAAATACACACATCCAACTAAATCTATAATTAAAGTAAATCTATTCGGCACTACCCCAAAGAAAACAGGAAACAACCCCGACACGAACCTAGCACACTCCACTCCTCTTCCCGACTCCCCGACACACACAGTCACGTAACCGCCCATCCCTCACCTACACACACCTCACTCAGACCTCGCTCACAGTCACTCGACAAGTTAGACCTCATCTCTGCACCCCAGAATTTCAATCTCATATAAGTAACAAATTATACAACATGATCACCATTATGCAATACAACTGTAGAGCATATCACTCAAACAGACATGCCATCTCTCTCCTCACACAAGAACACAACCCAGACATCCTCCTCCTCAACTCAATATGCACAGACACCAAAATCAAGCACTTCGGCTACACAAGCAGACAATCACCCCACGAACTATTCGAGGGCGTTGCAATCCTCATCAGATCCTCCATGAAACACGAATTCATCACCAACTTTTCCTTCAAACACTTCATGGCCGCCAAGATCTACACTCAACACGGACAGATTATCATCTGCACAACATACTCAAGACCTAACTCGCGTATCCCATTCACAGACCTAAACTCCATCTTTAACAACTCACACCTACCTGTAATACTAATGGCCGACCTCAATGCACACCACACCGCATTCCAACACAACCGCATCGACCCCCATGGCCAACAACTACACGCTTTGGTCACTCACAAAAACCTTCACCACATTGGCCCTTTCTTCCCCACATTCTACGCTGCTCACGGCAAAGGCACTCCAGACATCGTCATCACCAACACCCCTGCCCTCCAATTCCAACACTACATCACTCCCGGCCCCCTATCAGGATCAGACCACATTCCCATCACTCTTCACCTCTCCAACAATCCCATCCTCCTCCCCA
>NW_024729102.1:0-54067 GCF_018991925.1 Homarus americanus
ACACCCTGACACTTCCAGGATACACCAATGATACTCCCAGGTACACCATGACACTCCCAGGTACCGGGTGACACTGCCGGAACTTTCGAGCACTGCCAGGTCACCTCAGACATTCCCGGTTAAAGCTCAGACACTCCCAGTAACACCTCAAGACACTCCCAAAGGTGCACCTGTGACCTCCCAGAGTGCACCTCTGACCTCCAGGACACCTCTGCCTCCCAGTTACACCTCCGACGCTCCCAGGTACAGCCTGGCACTTCCAGATGCGCCTCTGCACTCCCAGGTACCAATGATACTACCAGGTGCACCTCCTGACCTCCCAGGTGCACCTCGATGCTCCCAGGTTCCCTCGATGCTCCCAGGTACACCTCAGACTCCTGGTTCTTCTGACACTTCAGATACCTTTGACACTCCCAGGTACCAATGATACTACCAGGTACACCTCTGACACTCCCAGGTACACCTCTGACTCCCAGGTGCACCTCTGACACTCTCAGGTGCACCTCTGACCTCCCAGGTACACCTCTGACCTCCCAGGTGCACCTCCCAACCTTCCAGGTACACCCTGACACTTCCAGGTACCTGACACTTCCAGGTGCACCCCTGACACTCCCAGGTACACCAGAACACTCCCAGGTTCACCTCCTGACACTCCCTGGTCCTCTGACTCTCCCAGGTACACCACCCAGTTGCCTCAGGTACACCTCCCAACCTTAGGTACACCCTGACCTTCCAGGTACACCAATGATGCTCCCAGGTACCTGTGACACTCTCAGGTATGCACGCTGACCTGCCAAGTACACCTCAGACACTGCCAGGTGACCTCAGACACTCCCCAGGTAGGCTCGGACACTCCCAAACACCTCAGACCTCCCAGGTGCAGCTGTAGACCTCCCAGAGTGCACCTCTGACACTCCAAGGCACACCTCTGACACTCTAGGTACACCTCCGGCATTCCCAGGTACACCTCTGACCTCCCAGGTACACTTCTCTACACACCCAGGTACCGTTGACCTCCCAGGTGCCACCTCTCATGCTCCCAGGTGCACCTCTGACACTTCAGATACACCTCTGACCTCCAGGTACACCAATCACCTCCCAAGTACAACTCTGACACTCCCAGGTACCACTGACCTACCAGGTACACCTCTGACACTCCAGGTACTCCGACGCTGGGTGCCTCTCTGACACTCCCAGGTACTCCTTTGACACTGCCAGGTGCTCCTCCGACCTCCCAGGAACACCTCTGACCACTCCTCAGGTACCCTCTGACCTCCCAGGTACACCTTTGACCTCCCAGGTACACCTCTCATGCTCCCAGGTACACCTCTGACACTTCAGATACACCTCTGACACTCCCTGGTACACCAATGATCTACCAGGTACACCTCTGGCACTCCCAGGTACACCTCCGATACTCCCAGGTACCTCCGATACTCCCAGGTACCTCTGACACTCTTAGGAACACCTCTGACACTCCCAGGTAACTCCTGACACTCCCAGGTACCTCTGACACTTCCAGGTACACCCCTGACCTTCCAGGTACACCTGACCTCCAGGTACACCAATGACACACTCAGGTACACCTCTTACACTTCCTGGTTCTTCCCTGACACTCCCAGGTGCACCATGACACTCCCAGGTACACCTCTGACACTCCCAGGTACTACTCTGACACTCCCAGGTGCACCTCTGAGCCTCCCAGGTACACCACCGTCACTCCCAGTTACACCTCCGACACTCCCAGTTACACCTCCGACACTCCCAGGTACACCCTGACACTCCCAGGTACACCTCTGACAATCCCAGGTACACCTCAGGCACTCCCAGGTACCTCTGACACTTCAGGTACACCCCTGGCATTTCAGGTACACCCCTGACACTTCCAGGTACACCTCTGACACTTCTAGATACACCTCTGACACTCCCAGGTACACCAATCACACTCCCAAGAACAACTCTGACACTCCCCAGGTACACCACTGACTACTGGGTACACCTCTGACACTCCCAGGCACACCTCTGACACTCCCAGGTACACCTCTGACACTCCCAGGTACACCCTCTGATGCGCCAGTGCCTCTGACTCCCAGGTACACCGTGACACTGCAGATACCTCTGACATTCCATGTACACCTCAGACACTTCCAGGTACACCTTTGACACTCCCAGGTACACCTCTCATACTCCCAGGTACACCTCTGCTTGCTTCAGATACACCACTGTCACTCCCAGTTACACCTCGACATCCAGTTACACCTCCGACACTCCCAGGTACACCCCTGACACTCCCAGGTACACCTCTGACAATCCCAGGTACCTCAGGCACTCCCAGGTACACCTCTGACACTTCCAGGTACCCCTGGCATTTCCAGGTACACCCCTGACACTTCCAGGTACACCTCTGACACTTCCAGATACACCTCTGACACTCCCAGGTACACAATCACACTCCCAAGAACAACTCTGAGCACTCCCGGTGCCAGCTGACTTCTAAGGTACACCTCTGACACTCCAGGCACCTCTGACACTCCCAGGTACCTCTGACCTCCCAGGTACACCTCTGATACGCCGAGGTATACCTCTGACACTCCAGGTACAGCTGACACTGCAAAGATACACCTCTGACATTCCGTACACCTCAGACACTTCAGGTAGACCTCAGACCTCCCGGTACCTCAGACACTCAGTACACCTCTGACACTCCCAGGTGCACCTCTGACACTCCCGTGCTCCTTGACGCTCCCAGGTGCTTCTCCGAACCTCCCAGGAACACCTCTGACCTCCCAGGTACACCTCTGACACTCCCAGGTACACCACTTGACACTCCCAGGTACACCGCTGACACTCCCAGGTACACCTCAGACACTGCCAGGTACACCTCGACACTTCCAGGTACACCTGACACTCCCAGGTACAGCTCAGACCTCCCAGGTACCTCAAGCCTCCAGGTACCTCAGGCACTCCCAGGTACACCTCTGACACTTCCAGGTACACCCCTGACACTTCAGGTACCCTGACACTTCCAGGTACACCTCTGACACTCCCAGGAACACCTCTGACACTCCCAGGTGCACCTCTGACACTCCCAGGTACACTCTGACAATTCAGGTGCCTCTGACACTTCAGGTACAACCCTGACACTCCCAGGTACGCAATGACACTCCCAGGTACACCTCTGACACTCCCTGGTACCTCTGACCTCCCCAGGTTACACCAATGACACACTCAGGTACACCTCTGTCTTCCAGGTACACTGAACTTCCAGGTACACAATGATACTCCCAGGTACACCGCTGACCTCCCAGGTACACCACTGACACTGCCAGGACACCTCAGACACTGCAGGTTCACCTCAGACATTCCCAGGTAAAACTCGGACACTCCCAGTAACACCTCAGACACTCCCAGGTGCTGCCTGTGACCTCCCAAGTGCACCTCTGACACTCCCAGGCACACCTCCTGACACTCCCAGTTACACCTCCGACCTCCCGGTACACCTCTGGGACTTCCAGGTACACCTCTGACCTCCCAGGTACACAGATGATACTACCAATTGCACCTCCTGACCTCCCAGGTACACCTCGTGCTCCCAAGGCACCTCCGTGCTCCCAGGTACACCTCAGACACTCCTGGTTCACCTCTGATACTTACAGATACACACCCCCAGGCCTCCCAGGTACACAATGATGCTACCAGGTGCACCTCTGACACTCCAGGTACACCTCTGTGCTCCAGGTACACCTCTGACACTCTCAGAACACCTCCTACACTCCCAGGTACCTCTGACACTCCCAGGTACACCTCTGACACTTCAGGTACACCCCTGACACTTCCAGTTACACCCTGACACTTCCAGGTACACCCCTGACACTCCCAGGTACACCAATGGCACTCCCGAGTACACCTCTGACACTCCTGGTACACCTCTGACTCTCCCAGGTACACCAGAAACACACTCAGGTACACCTCTGACACTTCAGGTACACCCCTGACACTTCGGTACCGACCAATGATATCCAGGTACCTTGACCTCTCAGGTACACCGCTGACACACTGCCAAGTACACCTCAGACACTGCCAGGTACACCTCAGACACTCCCAGGTCAGCTCAGACACTCCCAGAAACACCTCAGACACTCCCAGGTGCAGTTGTGACCTCCCAAGTGCACCTCTGACACTCAAGGCACACCTCTGATGCTCCTAGGTACCTCCGACACTCCCAGGTACACCTCTCTTGCACTCCCAGGTGCACTTCTCACACCCAGGTACATTTGGCCTCCCAGGTGCACCTCTCTACTCCAGGTACACCTCTGACACTTCAGATACCTCTGACACTCCCAGGTACACCAATCACCTCCCAAGTCCTGGCTCCACTCCCAGGTTCACTGACTTTTCAGGTATACCTCTGACCTCCAGGTACTCCTTTGACGCTGCCAGGTACTCCTCTGACACTCCCAGGTACTCTTTTGGCTTTGAGTGCTCGGCTTGCTCCCAGGAACACCTCGGCCTCCCAGGTTCACCTCTGACACTCCCAGGTACACCACCTGACCTCCCAGGTACACCTCCGGCTTGCTCCCATGTGCACCTCCGCACTCCTCCAGGATCACCTCAGACACTCCCAGGTACCGTGACCTCCCAGGTACCCTGACCTCCCAGGGTGCCTTCTCACACCCAGGTACACCTTTGACACTCCCAGGTGCACCTCTCATGCTCCCAGGTGCACCTCTGACACTTTCAGATACACCTCTCTGAGCTCTCCCAGGTACACCAATGACTACTGGTGACACCTCTGACACTCCCAGGTACCTCCCGGCCTCCCAGGTACCTACAGTACTCCCAGGTACACCTCTGACACTCTCGAACACCTCTGACACTCCCAGGTACACCTCTGACACTCCCAGGTACACCTCTGACACTTCCAGGTACCCCTGACACTTCCGGGTCACCCCTGACACTCCCAGGTACACCATGACACTCCCAGGTGCACCTCTGACACTCCCTGGTGCACCTCTGACACTCCCAGGTACACCAACCCGCTCAGGTACACCTCTTACACTTCCTGGTTCTCTAGCCTCCCAGGTACACCTCAGACCTCCCAGTTACCTGACACTCCCAGGTACTGCTCTGACTTGCTCCCAGGTACCTCTTGCTCCCATTACACCACCTGGCACTCCCAGTTACACCTCCTGCTCCCAGTTACCTCTGCCTCCCAGGTACACCCCAACCTCCCAGGCCTGATGCTCCCAGGTACCTTCGCAGAACCTCTGGCCTCCCAGGTACCTCCGACATTCTGGTACACTGACACTCCCAGTACACCTCCGACACTCCCAGGTACACCTCCTGACACTCCCAGGTGCACCTCTGACACTTCCAGGTGCACCTCGCTTCAGGTACCCCTGACACTCCCAGGTACACCAACACCTCAGGTCACCTCTTACACTTCCTGGTTCTTCTGACACTCCCAGGTACCTCAGGCACTCCCAGGTACACCTCTGACCTCCCAGGTACCACCTCTTACCAGTTACACCTCCGCATGCTCCCAGTTACACCTGGCTTGCTCCCAGGTACACCTGACACTCCCAGGTACACCTCTGACAATCCCAGGTACACCTCAGGCACTCCCAGGTACCTCTGACCTTCCAGGTACACCCCTGACATTTCCAGGTACACTGACACTTCCAGGTTATGCCTCGACACTTCCAGATGCACCTCTGACACTCCCAGGTGCACCAATCACCTCCCAAGAACAACTCTGACACTCCCAGGTACACCACCCCAGACTTCCAGGTACACCTCGGGCTTTCACCAGGTACACCTCAGGCACTACCAGGTACACCTCAGACACTCCAGGTACAGCTCAGACACTCCCAGGTACCTCAGACACTCCCAGGTACCCTCTGACACTTCCAGGTACCTGACACTTCCAGGTACACCCTGCTTGGCAACACTTCAGGTACCTCACACTTCAGGTACACCCTGACACTTCCAGGTACCCCTACACTTCGAATGCTGCCTCTGTTGCTCCCAGGTACACCAGTGATACTACCAAGGGCACACCTCTGACCTCCCAGGTACACCTCCCGTGCTCCCAGGTTACCTCCCGTGCTCCCAGGTACACCTCAGGCTCCTGGTTCACCTCTGACACTTCCAGATAAACATGACTCCCAGGTACATAATGATACTACCAGGTACACCTCTGACTTGCTCCCAGGTACACCTCTGACTCTCCCAGGTACACCTCTGACACTTCCAGATGCACCCTGACACTTCCAGGTACACCCCTGACACTCCCAGGTACCTCTGCACTTCCAGGTACACCCCTGACATTTCAGGTACACCCTGACACTTCCAGGTACACCCCTGACACTCCCAGGTACAGTGTGCTCCCAGGTACACCTCTGACACTCCCTGGTACACCTCTGACTCTCCCAGGTACACCAATGACACACTCAGGTACCTCTGACACTTCAGGTACCTGACACTTCCAGGTACTCCAGATACTCCCAGGTACCTGCTGACACTCTCCAGGTACACCGCTGACACTGCCAAGTACCTGAACACTGCCAGGTACACCTCAGACACTCCCAGGTAGCTTGAACACTCCCAGCACCTCAGACACTCCCAGGTGCAGCTGTGACACTCCCAAGTGCACCTCTGACACTCCAAGCACACACCTCTGACACTCCTAGGTTCCCCGACCTCTCCCAGGTACACCTCTGACACTCCCAGGTACCTTCTCCACCCAGGTACATTGACACTCCCAGGTCACCTCTCGCTGCTCCAGGTACACCTCTGACACTTCCAGATACACCTCTGACACTCCCAGGTACAATCACCTCCCAAGTACAACTCTACACACTCCCAGGTGCACCACTGACTTTCCGGGCCACACCTCCTGACCTCAAGGTACTCCTTTGACGTGCCAGGTCTCCTCTCTGACCTCCCAGGTACTGACGCTGCCAGGTACTCTCCGACACTCCCAGGGACACCTCTGACACTCCAGGTACACCTCTGACCTTGCTCCCAGGTACTGGCAACACTCCCAGGTACACCACTGACACTCCCAGGTACACCACCCAACACTGACAGGTACACCTCATGCTCCCATGTACACCTCCGACCTCCAGGATCCTCTGACTCCCAGGTACACAGCTGACTCTCCCCAGGTACACCCCTGACACTCCCAGGTACCTTCTCCCGGGTGCCTGTGACACTCCCAGGTACACCCTCTCGCCTCCCAGGTACACCTCTGTGCTTCAGGTCACCTCTGACACTCCGGTACACCAATGTGATACTAGGTGCACCTCTGACACTCCCCTCCCGTGCTCCCAGGTACACCTCCGATACTTCCAGGTACACCTCTGACTCTCAGGGAACACCTCCTGACACTCCCAGGTACACCTCTGACCTCCCAGGTACACCCTCTGACACTTCCAGGTACACCCCTGACCTTCCAGGTACACCCCCTGACACTCCCAGGTACCAATGCACTCCCAGGTACACCTCTGACACTCCTGGTACACCTCCGAACACTCCCAGGTACACCAGCAACACTCAGGTACACCTCCTACACTTCCTGGTTCTCCCCCAGCCTCCCAGGTACACCTCAGACACTCCCAGTTACCCCAGCACTCTCCCAGGTACTACTCTGACACTCCCAGGTACACCTCTGACACTCCCAGGTACACCACCTGACACTCCCGAGTTACACCTCCGACTCCCAGTTACACCTCTGACACTCCCAGGTACACCCCTGACACTCCCAGGTCACCTCTGATCTCCCAGGTGCACTTCTGACACTTCCAGATACACCTCTGACCTCCCAGGTACACCTCTGACATTCCCAGGTACACCACTGACACTCCAGTTACACCTCCACCTCCCAGGCACCTCTGGCACTCCCAGGTACACCTCTCGACACTTCCAGGTACACCTGACACTTCCAGGTACACCTGACACCAGGTACACCACCAGACACACTCAGGTACACCTCTTACACTTCTGGTTCTTCTGACCTCCCAGGTACACCTCAGACACTCCAGGTACCTCCTGACCTCCAGGTGCACTCCTGACACTCCCAGGTACACCTCTGACACTCCCAGGTACCACTGACACTCCCAGTTACACCTCCGGCCTCCCAGTTACACTGACACTCCCAGGTGCACCCTGACACCAGGTACCTCTGACAATCCCAGGTACCTCAGGCACTCCCAGGTACCCCTCTGACACTTCAGGTACCCTGACATTTCCAGGTGCCCCCTGACACTTCCAGGTACACCGACACTGCCAGATACCCTCCCAACACTCCCAGGTACGCAATCGCTCTCAGAACAACTCTGACACTCCCAGGTGACCACTGACACTACCAGGTGCACCTCTGACACTCCCAGGCACACCTCTGACTCTCCCAGGTACCTCTGGCCTCCCAGGTACACCTCTGATGCCGGTATACCTCCCCAGCACTCCCAGGTACACATGACTGCAAGTACACCTCTGACATTCCATGTACCTCCAGACACTTCCAGGTGAACCTCAGGCACTCCAGGTACACCTCAGACCTCCAAGGTACACCTCTGACACTCCCAGGTACACCTCTGACACTCCACGTGCTCCTTGACTCCCAGGTGCCTCCGACACTCCCAGGGCCTCCTCTGACACTCCCAGGTACACCTCTGACACTCCCAGGTACACCTCTGACACTCCCAGGTACCGCCCCAACCTCCCAGGTACACCTCAGACCTACTCAGGTACACCTCAGACACTCCCAGGTGACCTCGGACACTCCCAGGTACCTCAGGCACTCCCAGGTACACCTCTGACACTTCAGGTACACTGACTGCTTCCAGGTACTGACACTTCCAGGTACACCTCTGACACTTCCAGGTACCCCTGACCTTCCAGGTACACCCTGACACTTCAGATACCTCTGGCCTCCCATTACTGTGATACCAGGTACCTCTGACACTCCAGGTACCACCTCCGATACTCCCAGGTACACCTCAGACCTTCCTGGTTACCTCTGACACTTCCAGGTACACCTTTGACACTCCCAGGTACACAATGATACTACCAGGTACACCTCTGACACTCCCAGGTTCAGCCTCCCAGGTACACCTCTGACACTCTCAGGAACACCTCTGACACTCCCAGGTACACCTCTGGCCTCCCAGGTACCTCTGACACTTCCAGGTACACCCCTTTGCTTCCAGGTACACCTTCCAGGCACCTGGCCTTCCAGGTACACCTCTGACACTCCTGGTTGCTCCTGACACTCCCAGTTACACCAATGGCCACTCAGGTGGCTCCAGGTACACCCCAACACACCCAGGTACACCTCCCGTGCTCCAGAGTACACCTCCCCTGACCTCCCAGGTACACCTCCAGACACTCCCATGTAAACCTCTGAGCACTGCCAGGTACACCACTGACACTGGCGGAGTACACCTCTGTCACTCCCAGGTACAACTCTGACACTCCCAGGTACCTCCAGACACTCCCAGGAACACCTCGAACACTCCCACGTACACCTCAGACACTCCCAGGTGCACCTCCCCAGCCTCCCAGGTACACCTCTGACACTCCCTGGTACGCACACAACACTCCCAGGTACACCACTGACACTCCCAGGTACACCTCCCCAGCACTCACAGAGTACACCTCTGACAACCCCAGGTACAACTCTGACACTTCCTGGTACACAGCCTGACACTCCCAGGTACAACTCAGACACTCCTGTACACCAGGTACACCTCTGACACTCCCAGGTACCTCAGACACTCCCAGAACATTTCTGAAACTTCCAGGTACCTCTGACACTTCCAGGTACACCTCTGACCTCCCAGGTCACCAATGACACTCCCAGGTACTCCACTGACACTCCCAGTTACACCACCGATGCTCCCAGGTACACCTCTGACACTCCCAGGTACTCCTCTGATGCTCCCAGGTACTCCTCTGACACTCCAGGTACGTCTGACACTCCCAGGTACCTCTGCCTCCAGGACCTCTGACACTCCCAGGTACACCCCTGACCTCCCAGGTACCTCCGACACTCCCAGGTACACCTCAGACACTCCCAGGTACACCTCTGACACTGCCAGGTACATCTCTGACACTGCCAGGTACACCTCCGACACTCCCAGATACACCGCCGATACTCACAGGTACACCTGACACTCCCAGGTACACCGACAATCCCAGGTACACCCTGACACTCCCAGGTACACCTCTGACACTCCCCAAGCACCTTTGACACTCCCAGTTACACCTCCGACACCCCCAGTTACACCCCTGACACTCCCAGGTACACCTCTGACCTCCCAGGTACACCTCTGACACTCCCAGGTACACCTCTGACACTGGCAGGCACCTCCTGGCACTCCCAGGTATACCTCTGACACACAGGTACCTCTCCTATACTCCCAGGTCACCACCTCTGACACTCCAGGTACACCCTTTGGCACTCCCAGGTACCCCTGACACTCTCAGGTCCACGTCAGACACTCCCAGGTACACCTCTGACCTCCCAGGTACACCTCCGACACTCCCAGGTACCTCAGACACTCCCAGGTACACCTCTGACACTGCCAGGTACATCTCTACACTGCCAGGTACACCTCTGACACTCCCAGATACACCGCCGATACTCTCGGTACACCCCTGACCTCCCAGGTACACCCCTGACACCCAGGTACACCCCGCGCTCCCAGGTACCTCTGACACTCCCAAGTACACCTTTGACACTCCCAGTTACACCTCCGACACTCCCAGTTACACCCCTGACACTCCCAGGTACACCTCTGACACTCAGGTACCTCTGACACTCCCAGGTACACCTCCGGACACTGGCAGGTACCTCTGGCACTCAGGTATGCCTCTGACACACCCAGGTACACCTCCGATACTCCCAGGTACCTCTGACCTCCCAGGTACACACCACTGACCTCCCAGGTACACCCCTGACACTCCCAGGTACACCTCTGACACTCCCAGGTATACCTCTGTCATTCCCAGGTACACCTCTGACACCCTGCACACCACTGACACCCTAGGTGCACCTTCAGACACCCCAGGTACACCAATGACACTCCCAGAACACCACTGACACTCCCAGGTACACCTCTGACACTCCAAGGTACACCTCTACTTCCAGTACACCTCTGACACTCCCAGGTACACCTCTGACACTCCTAGGTACACTCAGACACTCCCAGGTACACCCCGACACCCTGGGTACACCTCAGACACCCCGTGCACATTTCTGACACTTCCAGGTACACCTCAGACACTCCCAGGTACACCACTGACACCCCAGGTACACCCCTGACACTCCCAGGCACACCACTGACACTCCCAGTACACCTCAGACATTCCCAGGTACACCTCTGACACTTCAGCACACCTCTGACACTTCCAGGTACACCTCTGACACTCCCAGGTACACCTTGACACTCCCAGTTACACCTCCGACACTCCCGTTACACCCCTGTCACCCCAGGTACACCTCTGACACTTCCCAGGTACACCTCTGACACTCCCAAGCACACCTTGACACTCCCAGTTACACCCGACACTCCCAGTTACACCCCTGACACTCCCAGGTACACCTCTGACACCCCAGGTACACCTTGACACTCCCAGGTACACCTCTGACACTGGCAGGTACACCTCTGGCACTCCCAGGTATACCTCTGACACACCCAGGTACACCCTGATACTCCCAGGTACCCTCTGACACTGGCACACCTCTGACACTCCCGTGCACCTTGACACCCAGGTACACTGATACTCCCAGGTACATCTCTGACACCCCAGTTACACCGATGACACCCCAGGTACACCCCCGACACCCCAGGTACACCTCTGACACTCCTAGGTACACCTCTGACACTCCCAGGTACACCTCTGACACCCAAGGTACACCAATGACACTACCAGGTACACCACACCCGAGCGCATTCTCTAAGCTCCCAGGTACTCCTCTGACGCTCCCAGGTACACCTCTGACACTCCCAGGTACACCCTGACACTCCCAGGTACATATCCGACACTCCCAGGTACACTTCCGACACCCCAGGTACCCACTGACACCCCTGGTACACCCTTGACACTCCCCGGTACACCTCTGACACTCCGGGGTACAACTCAGACACTCCCAGGTACACCACTGACACCCCTGGTACACCCCTGACATCCTGGTACACCCCTGACGGTACACCCCTGACACTCCCAGTTACACCTCCGACACTCCCAGTTACACCCCTGACACCCAGGTACACCTCTGACACCCCAGGTACACCTCTGACACCCCAGGTACACCTCTGACACCCCGCACACCTCTGACACCCTAGGTACACCTCAGACACTCCTAGGTACATTTCACACTTCCAGGTACACCTCAGACACTCCCAGGTACGCCACTGACGCTCCCAGGTACATCCCTGACACCCCAGGTACACCTCTGACACTTCCAGGTCACCCCTAGACACCCCAGGTACACCTCTGACACTTGGAGTGCACACCTCTGACACTTCCAGGTACACCTCTGACACCCAGGCACCAATGACACTACCAGGTACACCTCCGACACCTGAGGCTCCTCTAAAGCTCCCAGGTACTCCTCTGACGCTCCCAGGTACACCTCTCTGACACCCCCAGGTACACCTCTGACACTCCCAGGTACATATCCGACACTCCCAGGTACACTTCCACACTCCCAGGTACCCACTGACACTCCCTGGTACACCCTGACACTCCCAGGTACGCCTCTGACACTCCCAGGTACAACTCACCCCATCCCCATGTACACCACACTGATCCTGGTACACCCTGACACATCCTGGCACCCCTGACACTCCCTCCAGGTACACCTCTGGCACTCCCTACCTCCGTCTGACACCCCTGGACACCTCCAACACCCCAGTACACCTCTGACACTTCCAGGTACACCTCTGACACTCCCAGGTACTCCACTGACACCCTGGTACTCCTCTGATACTCCCAGGTACACCTCTGACACTCCGCACACCTTGACACTCCCAGGTACACCCCTGACACTCCCAGGTACACCAGACACTCCCAGGAACATTTCTGAAACTTCCAGGTACACCTCTGACACTCCAGGCACCTCTGACACTCCCAGGTACACCAATGACACTCCCAGGTACACCACTGACACCCAGTTACACCTCTGACACTCCCAGGTACACCTCTGACATTCCCAGGTACTCCTCTCTGATGCCCCAGGTACCCTTTGACACCCCAGTTACACCTCCGACACCCAGTTCACACCCCTGACACCCCAGTACACCTCTGACATTCCCAGGTACACCTCTGACACTACCAGGTACACCTCTGACACTGGCAGGCCCACACCCCCAGGTACACCCCTGACACACCCAGGTACACCTCCGATACTCCCAGGTACATCTCTGACACTCCCAGTTACACCGCTGACACCCCAGGTACACCCCTGACACTCCCAGGTACACCTCTGACATTCCCGTACACCTCAGAAACTCCAAGGTACATTTCTGACACTTCCAGGTACACCTCAGACACTCCCAGGTACACCACTGACACTCCTGGTACACCCCTGACACCCCAGATCACCACTGACACTCCTAGGCACACCCCAGACACCTCCCCAGGTACACCTCTAACACCCCTCGAGGCACACCCTCTGACACTCCAGGCACACCCTCTGACACCCCATGTACACCAAATTCCATCACCACCAGGCACACCTCTGACACCTGAGTGCAATCCTCTGAAGCCCTGTGTACCCTCTGACGCTCCCCAGGCACATCCTGACACCCCAGGCACACCTCCCACTCCCAGGCACACCTCTGACACCCTTGCAGTACCCCCTGACTTCCTCCCAGGTACACTGCTGACACTCCCAGGTACACCGGTGACACAGCCAGTACACCTCAGACACTGAGACAGGTACACCTCAGACAATTCTTGCGTACACCTCTGCTCACTCCCAGGTACAAATCCTTGACACCCCAGGTACACCCTGCAGACACCCCAGGTACACCTCAGACATTCCTAGTACCCCCAGACACCCCAGGTGCACCCCTGACACCCCAGGCACACCTCTGACACTCCCCCGGTACGCACCTGACACCCCAGGCACACCACTGACACTCCCAGGCACACCCCTCTGCACCCCAGGTACAATCTCTGACACCCCAGGCACAACTCCTGACACTCCCTGGTACACACCTGACACTCCCACGCCACTGACACCCTAGGCACACCTCTGGCACCCCAGGCACACCTCCGACACTCCCAAACTCCACACTCCCAGGTTCACCTCAGACACCCAAGGTACACCTCTGACACTCCCAGGCACCTCTGACACTCCCAGGTACAAGACAATCCCAGGTACACCTCTGACACTCCCAGGCGTACAATTCCCAGACACTTGCGTACACCTCACACTCCCAGGCACACCTCTGACACCCCAGGTACACCACTGACACTCCTAGGTACACCTCTGGCACTCCCCAGGCACACCTCCGACACCCCAGGCAACTCTGACATTCCCAGTACACTTGACACTCCCAGGTACACAACCGACACTCCCAGGTACACCTCTGGGCACCCCAGGTACACCTCTGACACCCTTGTACAACATTTAGCACTCCCAGGTACACCTCTGGCACTCCCAGGTACACCTCTGATACTCCCAGGTATACCTCTGACACTCCCAGTTACACTCTGACACTTCCAGGTACAC
The DNA here is from genome assembly GCF_018991925.1 of Homarus americanus. Lineage (NCBI taxonomy): Eukaryota > Metazoa > Arthropoda > Malacostraca > Decapoda > Nephropidae > Homarus > Homarus americanus. Next base: position 14,750 of record NW_024729102.1, read on the forward strand.
ATCTGACACTCCCAGGTACACCTCAGACACTTGCAAGTGGCCACCTCTGACACCCCAGGTACACCTCTGCCACCCCAGGTACATCTCCACACTCCCAGGTACACGCCTGACACCTCAGGCACACCTCAGACACCCTTGCGTACACCCTGTGACACCCTGCACACCTCAGACACCCCAGGTACACCTCTGACACCTCTAGGTACACCCTCTGACACTCCACAGGCACACTCTGATACCCTGCACACCTCCACACCCCAGGCACACCTCAGACACCCCCAGGTACAGCACCGACTCCTGCCAGGCACATCTCTGACACTGCCAGCACCTCCTGACGCCCCAGACACCGCCCGATACCACAGGTACACCCCTGACACTCCCCAGGTACACTCCCCATAAATCCCAGGTACACCCCTGACACCCCAGGTTACACCTCTGACACTTGGTGGTACACTTTGACACTCCCAGGTATTCCACTGACACTTCTGGTACTCCTCTGATACCCCAGTGGCCACCTCTGACACTCCCAGGTACACCCTCTGACACTCCCAGGTACACCCCTGACACCCCAGCACACTTCAGACACCCCAAGCACACCCCTGCCACTCCCCAGGTTACACCCCTGACACACCCTGTACACCTTTGACACTCTGAAGCCACACCTCCGACACTCCCAGTTACACCCTGACACTCCCAGGCACACCTCTGACACTCTGTGCACAATTTGACACTTCCAGTACACCCTCTGACACTCCCATGTACACCAATGACACTACCAGGTACAATTTCTGACACTGAGGTATCTCTCAGCTCCTGTGTACTCCTCTGACGCTCCCAGGCACATCTCTGACACCCCAGGCACACCTCTGACACCCCAGGTACACCCCTCTGATACCCCAGGTACCCCCTCTGACTCTCCCAGGCACACTGCTGACACTCCCAGGTACACCCGTGACACAGCCAGGTACACCCTCAGACACTGACAGGCACACCCCAGACACCCTGCACACCCTCTGTCACCCCAGGCACAACTCTGACACCCCAGGTACACCTCAGACACCCCACACCTCAGACACCTTGTGCACCCTCAGACACTCCCAGGTGCACCTCTGACACTCCCAGGTACAATTCCTCTGACACTCCCTGGTACGTACCTGACACCCTAGGTACAATTACTGACACCCTGTGTACACCTCTGGCACTCCCAGGTACACCTCCTCTGACACCCCCAGGTACAACTTGACACTCCCCTGGTACACACCGACACCCCCAGTACGCCACTGACACTCCTAGGTACAATTCTGGCACCCCAGTACACCTCCGACACCCCAGGTACAACTCTGACACTCCCAGGTACACCTCAGACACCCAAGGTACACCTCTGACACCCCAGGCACACCTCTGACACCCCATACACACCTCAGACAACCTAGGTACACCCCCGACACCCCAGGCACACCCCCTGACACCCCAGGCACACCTCCCTGACACCCCAGGCACACCCCTGACACCCCAGGTACACCACTGACACTTAGTAAAACCTCTGGCACTCCTTGTACAATTCCGACACTCCCAGGTACAACTCTGACATTCCCAGGTACACCTCTGACAATTCCCAGGTACACAACTGACACTCCCAGGTACACCTCTGGCACCCCAGGTACACCTATGACACCCCAGGTACAACATTTACACTCCCAGGTACACCTCTGGCACTCCCAGGTACACCCTCTGATACTCCAGGCATACCTCTGACACTCCCAGCTACACCCCTGACACTTCCAGGCACACATCTGACACCCCAGTACACCTCAGACACCCCACGCACACCCTTAGACACCCCAGGCACACCTCTGCCACCCCAGGCACATCTCCGACAATCCTAAGGCACACGCCTGACACTCTCAGGTACACCTCAGACACTCCCAGGTACACCTGTGACACCCTGTACACCTCAGTCACTCCCAGGTACAATTTCTGACACCCTAGGTACACCTCTGACACCTCGCTGCGCCACCCCTGGATACCCCCAGGTACACCTCCGACACCCCAGGCACACCTCAGACACCCCAGGCACAGCACCGACTCCCGCCAGGCACATCTCTGACACCAGTCACACCTCTGACGCCCCAGACACCGCCGATACCACAGGCACACCCCTGACACTCCCAGGCACACCCTGACAAATCCCAGGCACACCCCTGACACCTGCATACACCTCTGACACTCCCAGGCACACCTTGACACTCCCCAGGTACTCCACTGACACCCCTGGTACTCCTCTGATACTCCCAGGTACACTTGACACTCCCAGGTACACCTCTGACACTCCTGCACACTCTGACACCTCTAGCACAATTTCCAGACACCCCAAGCCACCCCTGCCACCCAGGTTACACCTCCTGACACCCCAGGTACACACCTTTGACACTCCCAGTTACACCTCCGACACTCCCAAGCCACACCTTTGACACCCCAGGTACACCTCTGACACTCCCAGTACAATTCCCCTGACAGTGGCAGGCACACCTCTGACACTTGCACACTTCAGACACCTCTACGCATTTCTGACACTTCCAGTACACCTCAGACTCCCAGGCATGCCACTGACGCTCCCAGGTACACCCTGACACCCCAGGTACACCTCTGACACCCCAGGTACGCCCAGAGACCCCAGGTACACCTTCTGACTTCGAGTGCACACCTCTGACACTCCAGGTACACCTCTGACACTCCCAGGCACACCAATGACACTACCAGGCACTCTCTGACACCCGAGTACTCCTCTAAAGCTCCCAGGTACCCTCTGACGCTCCCAGGCACAACTCTGACACCCCAGGTACACCTCTGACACTCCCAGGTACATATCCGACACCCTCCGACACCCCAGGTACTGCACTGACACCCCTGGTACACCCCTGACACCCCAGGTACACCCTGACACTCCCAGGTACAACTCAGACACTCCCAGGTACACCACTGACACCCCTGGTACACCCCTGACACATCCTGGTACACCCCTGACACTCCCAGGCACACCTCTGGCACCCCAGGTACTCGTCTGACACTCCCTGGTACACCTCCGACACTCCCAGGTACACCTCTGACACTTCCAGGTACACCTCTGACACCCCAGGTACCCACTGACACCCTGATTACCCTCTGATACTCCCAGGTACACCTCTCTGACACTTGTGCACACCTCTGACACTTGTGCCACCCCTGACACTCCCAGGCACACCTCTGTACACTCCCAGGAACATTTCTGAAACTTCCAGGCACACCTCTGACACCTCCAGGTACACCCCTGACACCCCAGGCACACCAATGACACCCCAGGCACACCACTGACACCCCAGTTACACCTCTGACACCCCAGGCACACCTCTGACACCCCAGGTACCCTCTGATGCCCCAGGTACCCTCTTGACACTCCCAGCCACACCTCCAGACACCCCAGCCACACCCCTGACACCCCAGGCACACTTCTGACATTCCCAGGTACACCTCTGACACTACTAGTACACCTCTGACACTCGTACACCTCTGACACTTCAGTTACAATTCGCTGACACTTGTGTACACTTGACACTCCTGTGTACACCTCTGACACTCCCAGTACACCTCAGAAACTCCAAGGTACATTTCTCACTTCCAGGCACACCTCAGACACTCCCAGGTACACCACTGACACTCCCAGGTACACCCCCTGACACCCCAGGTACACCACTGACACCCCAGGCACACCTCAGACACCCCCAGGCACACCTCTGACACTTCGAGGTACACCCTGACACTTCCAGGTACACCTCTGACACTCCCATGTCCACAAATGACACTACCAGGTACACTCCCCTGACACCTGAGGCAATCCTCTGAAGCACCCAGGTACTCCTCTGACGCTCCCAGGTACACCTCTGACACTTGCACAATCTCTGACACCCCAGGTACCCTCTGACTCTCCCAGGTACACTGCTGACACTCCCAGGTTAAATTGCTGACATTGTTGGGTACACCTAAGACACTGACAGGTACACCTCAGACACCCCAGGTACAACTCTGACACTCCCAGGTACACCCCACACTCCTGCACCTCAGACACCCCCAGGTACCCCTCAGACACCCCAGCTGCAACCCTGACACTCCCAGGTACACTTGTGACACCCCTAGTACGCACCTGACACTCCCAAGTACACCACTGACACTCCCAGGTACACCTCTGGCACTCCAGTACACCTCTGACACCCCAGGTACAACTCACACTCCCTGGCACACCTGACACTCCCAGGCCACTGACACTCCAAGGTACACCTCTGGCACTCCCGGTACACCTCCGACACCCCAGGTACAACTCTGACACCCCAGTACACCTCAGACACTCCCAGGTACACCTCTGACACTCCCAGGCCACCTCTGACACCCCAGGTACACCTCAGACACTCCCAGGTACACTCTGACACCCCAGGTACACCCTGACACCCCAGGTACACCCTGACACTCCCAGTACACCTCAGACACCCCAGGAACATTTCTGAAACTTCCAGGCACACCTCTGACACTCCCCAGCACACCTCTGACACCCCGCACACCAATGACACCCCAGGCACACCTCTGACACTCCCAGGTACACCTCAGACACTCCCAGGCACACCTCTGACACTCAAAGGTACACCCTGACACCCCAGGCACACCTCCGACACTCGGTACACCTCAGACACTCTACAGCTCTGACTCTGCCAGGTACATCTCTGACACTGCCAGTTACACCTCTGACGCTCCCAGACACCGCCGATACTCAGGTACACCCCTGACACTCCCGGTACACCCTGACAATCCCGTACACCCCTGACACTCCCAGGTTACACCTCTGACACTGCCAGGCACACCCCAGACACTCCCCAGGTACACCTCTGACACTTGAGGTACACCTCTGACACTTCCACACCTCTGACACTCCCATGTACACAAATGACACTACCAGGTACACCTCTGACACCTGAGGTAATCCTGAAGCACCCAGGTACCTCTGACGCTCCCAGGTACACCTCTGACACCCCAGGCACACCTCTGACACTCCCAGGCACCCCTCTGACTCTCCCAGGTACACCGCTGACACTGCACATGACACAGCCAGGTACACCTAAGACACTGACAGGTACACCTGGACACTCCCAGGCACACCTCTGACATTCCCAGGCAAGGCACACCCTCAGAAAACCCAAGGTACATTTCTGACACTTCCAGGTACACCTCAGACACTTGTGTACACCACTGACACTCCCAGGTACACCTCCCTGGACACTTGGTGATCACCACTGACACTCCTAGGTACACCTCTGTGACACTCCCAGGTACACTTTCTAACACTTCTGAGGTACACCTCTGACACTTCCAGGTACACCTCTGACACTCCCATGTACACCAATGACACTACCAGGTACACCTCTCTGACACTCTGAGGTAATCCCTCTGAAGCTCCCTGGTGTTACCCTCTGACGCTCCCAGGCACATCTCTGACACCCCAGGCACACCTCTGACACTCCCAGGCACAATTCTCTGACACTCTGTGCACCCCCTGACCTCCCAGGCACATCGCTGACACTCCCAGGCACACCGGTGACACAGCCAGGCACACCCCAGACACCGACAGGCACACCCCAGACACTCCCCAGGCACACCCTGTCACCCCAGGTACAACCTGACACCCCAGTACACCCCAGACACTCCCCAGGCACACCCCAGACACCCCAGGCACCCCAGACACCCCAGGTGCACCTCTGACACTCCCAGGCACACCTCTGACACTCCCCTGGTACGCACCTGACACTCCCCAGGCACACCACTGACACCCCAGGCACACCTCTGGCACCCCAGGTACACCCTGACACCCAGGCACAACCTGACACTCCCTGGCACACACACCTGACACACTCCCCAGGCACGCCACTGACACCCTAGGTACACTCTGGCACCCAGGCACACCTCCCGACACTCCCAGGTACAACCTGCACTCCCCAGGTTCACCCCAGACACCCAAGGCACACCCCACACTCCCAGGCACACCTCTGACACTCCCCAGGCACACCTCAGACAATCCTGCACACCTTCTGGACACTCCCCAGGCACACCTCAGACACACCCCCAGGCACACCTCTGGACACTCCCCAGGCACACCTCTGACACTCCCAGGCACACCACCGACACCCTAGGCACACCTCTGGCACCCCAGGCACACCTCCGACACTCCCCAGGCACAACCCCTGACATTCCCCAGGCACACCCTCTGACACTCCCAGGCACACAACCGACACCCCAGGCACACCTCTGGCAAATTCTGGTGCACACACTGACACTCCCAGGCACAACATTTACACTTGCAAGTACACCTCTGGCACTTGCACACCTCCTGATACTCCCAGGCATACCCCTGACACTCCCCAGTCACACCCCTGACACTTCCAGGCACACACATCTGACACTCCCAGGTACACCCCAGACACTCCCCAGGCACACCTCTGGACACTCCCCAGGCACACCTCTGCCACTCCCAGGCACATCTCCGACACCCCAGGCACACGCCTGACACTCAGGCACACCTCAGACACTCCCCAGGCACACCTGTGACACTCCCCAGGCACACCTCAGACACCTGCACACCCCACACCCCTAGGCACACCTCTGACACCCACAGGCACACCCCTTACAATTCCCCAGGCACACCTCCGACACCCAGGCACACTCCAGACACCCCAGGCACAGCACTGACTCCCAAGCAGGCACATCTCTGACACTGCCAGTTACACCTCTGACGCTCCCAGATACACCGATACCCAGCAGGCACAACTCTGACACCAGGCACACTCCCTGACAATCCCAGGCACACCCCTGACACACCCCAGGTTACACCTCTGACACTCCCCAGGCACACCTCACACCCTGCACTCCACTGACACTCCCTGGCACTCCCTCTGATACTCCCCAGGCACCCCTGACACTCCCAGGCACACCCCTGACACCCCAGGCACACCCCTGACACTCCCAGGCACACCAGACACTCCCAAGTACACCCCTGCCAATTCCAGGTTGCTACACCTCTGACACCCCAGGCACACCTTGACACTCCCCAGCCACACCTGACACCCCAGCCACACCTTGACACCCAGGCACCTCTGACACCCCAGGCACACCCTGACACCTCCAGGTACAGTTCTGACACCCCATGCACACCAATGACACTCACAGCACACCTCTGACACCCTGGAGGCAATCCTGAAGCCCCAGGTACCTCTGGGACGCTCCCAGGCACATCTCCCCAGGCACACCTCTGACACTCCCAGGCACACCCCTGACACTCCCCAGGTACCCTCTGACTCTCCCAGCAGGTACACCGCTGACACTCCCCAGGCACACCGCACACAGCCAGGCACACCAGACACTGACAGGTACACCTCAGACACCCCAGGCACCCCTGTCACCCCCAGGTACAACCTGACACCCCAGGTACACCCCAGACACTCCCTGGTGCAAGTACACCCCAGACACCCTAGGCACCCCTCAGACACTCCCAGGTGCACCTCTGACACCCCAGGTACACCTCTGACACTTCCCTGCACACACCTGACACTCCCCAGGCACACCACTGACACTCCCTGTGCACACCTCTGGCACTCCCAGGTACACCTCTGACACCCCCCAGGCACAACCTGACACTCTGCACACCCTGACACTCCCAGGCACGCCACTGACACCCCAGCCACCCCTGCACCCCCAGGCACACCTCCGACACTCCCAGGCACAACTCTGACACTCCCAGGTACACCTCAGACACTCCAAGGTACACCCCTGACACTCCCCAGGCACACCCCCACACCTATACACCTCCTTTCTGCACAATCCCAGGCACACCCCTGACACCCCAGGCACCCCAGACACTCCCAGGCACACCTCTGACACTCCAGGCACAATTCTGACACTTAAGGCACAACACTGACACTTAGCACCTCTGTACCCCAGGTACAATTTCCGACACCCCAGGCACAACTCTGACATTCAGGTACACCTCTGACACTCCCAGGCACACAACCGACATCCCAGGCACACCTCTGCACTTATACACCCCATTAATTCCAGGTACAACATTACACTCCAGGCACAATTCTCTGGCATTCCCAGGTACACCTCTGATACTCCAGGCATACCCCTATTAATTCCCCAGTTACACTCTGACACTTCCAGGTACACATCTTGACAATTCTGGTGTACACCTCCTCAGACACCCCACGCACACCTTAGACACTTGTACACCTCTCAATTCTGGTGTACACTCAGACACCTTGGTACACGCCTGACACTCTCAGGCACACCTCAGACATTCCCCAGGCACACCTGTGACACTCCCCAGGCACACCTCAGTCACCCCCAGGCACACCTGACACTCCCAGGTACACCCTCTGACACTCACAGGTACACCCCCTGATACTCCCAGGTACACCTCCCACACTCCCCAGGCACACCTCAGACACTCCCAGGTACAGCAGCACTGACTCAGGTACATCTCTGACACTGCCAGTTACACCTCTGACGCTCCCCAGATACACCGCCGATACTCACAGGTACACCCTGACACCCCAGGTACACTCCTGGACAATCCCAGGTACACCCCTGACACTCCCAGGATACACCTCTGACACCCAGGTACACCTTGACACCTAAGTAACGGACTGACACCCCTGGTACCCTCTGAATACTCCCAGGTACACCTCTGACACTTGGTACACCCTGGACACTCCCCAGGCACACCCCTGACACTCCCAGGCACACTTCCAGACACTCCCACACTCCCCTGCCACTCCCCAGGTTACACCTCTGACACTCCCAGGCACACCTTGACACTCTGTGCCACACCTCCGACACTCCCAGTTACACCCTTGACACTCCCAGGCACACTCTCTGGGACACTCCCAGGCACACCTCCTGACAGTGGCAGGTACACCTCTGACACTCTGGTGTGTACACTTCCAGACACCCCACGCACATTCTGGACACACTTCCAGGCATGCTACTGACGCCCCAGGCACACCTGCACACTCTGCACACCTCTGACACCCCAAGGCACGCCCTCAGACACCCCCAGGCACACCTCTGACACTCTGAGGCACACCCTGACACTTCCAGGCACACCTCTGGACACCCAGGTACACCAATGACACTCACCAGGTACACCTCTGACACTCCGAGGTACTCCCCAGCTCCCAGGGTACTCCCCCTGACGCTCCCAGGCACAACAACTGACACTCCCAGGCACACCTCTGACACTCCCCAGGCACATATCCGACACTCCCAGGCACACCTCCTGACACCCCAGGTACTGCACTGACACTCCCCTGGCACACCCTGACACCCCCAGGCACACCCTGACACCCCAGGCACAACCAGACACTCCCCTGGCACACCCCCTGACACATCCTGGCACAACCCCTGACACCCCAGGCACACCTCTGGCACTTGCACTCTGTCTGACACCCTGGTATCCCCACACCCCAGGCACAATTCCCCTGACACTCCAGGCACACCCTGGACACCCCAGGCACTCCACTGACAGCCCCTGGTACTCCCTCTGATACTCCCCAGGCACACCTCTTGGACACTCCCAGGCACACACCTCTGACACTCCCAGGTACACCCCTGACACTCCCAGGCACACCCCAGACACCCCAGAACATTTCTGAAAACTCCAGGCACACCCCTGACACTTCCAGGCACACCTCTGACACTCCCAGGCACACCAATGACACTCCCAGGTACACCACTGACACCCCAGCCACACCTCTGACACTCCCAGGCACCTCTGACACTCCCAGGTACTCCTGATGCCCCAGGTACCTCTGACACTCCCCAGTTACACCTCCGACACTCCCAGTTACAATTCTGACACCCCAGGCACACCTCTGACATTCCCAGGTACACCTCTTTCTGACACTACCATTTACACCTCTGGACACTGCAGGTACACCTCTGACACTCCCAGTTACACCGCTGACACTCCCAGGTACACCCCCTGACACTCCCAGGTACACCTCTGACACTTAGGCACACCTCAGAAACCCAAGGTACATTTGACACACTTCCAGGTACACCTCAGACACTCCCAGGCACACCACTGACACTCCCAGGTACACCCCTGACACCCCAGGCCACCACTGACACCCCAGGCACACCCTACAGACACTCCCAGGCACACCTCTGACACTTCGAGGCACACCTCTGACACTTCCAGGTACACCTCTGACACTCCCATGTACACAAATGACACTACCAGGTACATTCTCTGGACACCTGAGTGTAATCCTTGAAGCACCCAGGCACTCCTCTGACGCTCCCAGGCACACCTCCTCTGACACTCCCCAGGCACACCTCTGACACTCCCCAGGCACCCCTCTGACTCTCCCAGGCACACCGCTGACACTCCCAGGCACACCGACACAGCCAGCACACCTAAGACACTGACAGGCACACCCCAGACACTCCCCAGGCACAACCTGACACCCCAGGCACACCCCAGACACCCTCCCAGGCACACCTCAGACACCCCAGGCACCCCTCAGACACCCCAGCTGCACCTCTGACACCCCAGGCACACCTGTGACACTCCCTAGTACACACCTGACACCCCAGGCACACCTCTGACACTCCCCAGGTACACCTCTGGCACCAGGCACACCTCTGACACCCCCAGGCCACCTCTGACACTCCCTGGCACACCCCCGACACCCCCAGGCACGCCACTGACACCCCAGGCACACCTCTGACACCCCAGGCACACCTCTGACCCCAGGCACAACTCCTGACACCCCAGGCACACCCCTGACACCCCAGGCACACCTCTGACACCAGGCACACCTCCTGACACTCTGGCACACCAGACCCCAGGCACACCTCTGACACCCCAGGCACACCTCTGACACCTCGGTGCACCCTGACACCCCAGGCACACCTCAGACACTCCCAGGTACACCTCTGACACTGCCAGGCACATCTCTGACACTGCCAGTTACACCTCTGACACTCCCAGATACACTGCCGATACTCACAGGCACACCCCTGACACCCCAGGCACACCCTGACAATCCCAGGTACACCCCTGACACTCCCAGGTTACACCTCTGACACTGCCAGGTACACACCTTGACACTCCCAGTCACACCTCCGACACCCTGTGTCACACCCTGACACTCCCAGGCACACCCTGACACCCGGTGGCACACCTCTGACACCCCAGGCACACCCTGACAGCAGGCACCCCGACACCCCAGGCACACCCCAGACACCCCAGGCACATTTCTGGACACTGCACACCCCAGAAACCCCCAGGTATGCCACTGACACTCCCAGGTACACCCCTGACACCCCAGGCACACCTCTGACACTCCCAGGCCACACCCAGACACCCCAGGCACACCTCTGACACTTGAGGCACACCTCCGACACTCTGCACACTCTGACACTCCCCAGTACACCAAGACACACCAGGCACACCTCTGACACTCCTGAGGTACCCTCTGAAAGCTCCCCAGGCACTCTCTGACACCCCCAGGCACACCTCCTGACACTCCCAGGTACACCTCTGACACTCCCAGGCACACATCCGACACTCCCAGGCACACCGACACTCCCCAGGCACTCCAATGACACTCCCCTGGCACACCCTGACACTCCAGGCACACCTCTGACACTCCCAGGCACACACTCAGACACCCAGGCACACCACTGACACTCTGGTACACCCCTGACACTCCCCAGTACACCCCCTGACACTCCCAGGCACACCTCTGACACTCCCAGGCACCTGTCTGACACTCCTGGCACACCTCCGACACCCCAGCACACCTCTGCACACCTCTGACACCCCAGGTACTCCACCGACACTCCCCTGGCACTCCTCTGACACTCCCCAGGCACACCTCTGACACTCCCAGGCACGCCCTGACACTCCAGGCACACCCTGACACTCCCAGGTACACCCCAGACACTCCCCAGGAACATTTCTGACACTCCAGGCACACCTCTGACACTTCCAGGCACACCTGACACCCCAGGCACACCAATGACACTCGGTACACCACTGACACTCCCAGCTAACACCTCTGACACTCCCAGGCACACCTCTGACACTCCCAGGCACTTCTGATGCCCCAGGCACCCTATGACACCCCAGTTACACCTCCGACACTCCCAGGCACCCCTGACACCCAGTACACCCTCTGACATTCCCCAGGCACACCTCTGACACTACCAGGCACACCTCTGACACTGGCAGGCACACCCCAGACACCCCAGGTACACCTCTGACACCCCAGGCACACCTCAGACACTCCCAGTGCACCCCTCTGACACTCCCAAGCACACGTCTGACACCCCACACCTTGACACTCCCAGTTACACCTCAGACACCCCCAGGCACACCCCTGACACTCCAGGTACACCTCTGACACCCCAGGCACACCCCTGACACTCCCAGGCACACCACTGACACTCCCCAGGCACACCCCTGACACCCCAGGCACACCTCTGACACTCTCCAGGCACACCAGACACCCCAGCCACACCCCTGACACTCCCCAGGCACACCCCTGACACCCCAGGTCACACCTCTGACATTCCCAGGCACACCTCTGACACTACCAGGCACACCTCTGACACTGGCAGGCACACCTCTGACACTCCCCAGGCACACCTCTGCACACACCCAGGCACACCTCCGATACTCCCCAGGCACATCTCTGACACTCCCAGTTACACCGCTGACACTCCAGGTACACCCTGACACCCAGGCACACCTCTGACACCCCAGGCACCCTCAGAAACCCAAGGCACATTTCTGACACTCCAGGCACACCTCAGACACCCCAGGCACACCACTGACACTCCCCAGGCACACCTCTGACACTCCCAGGCACACCACTGACACCCCAGGCACACCTCAGACACCCCCAGGTACACCTCTGACACTTCGAGGCACACCTCTGACACTTCCAGGCACACCTCTGACACTCCCATTACACCAATGACACTACCAGGTACACCTCTGACACCTGAGGCAATCCTCTGAAACTCCCAGGCACTCCTCTCTGACGCCCCAGGCACACCTCTGACACTCCCAGGCACACTCTGACACTGCAGGCACCCTCTGACTCTCCCAGGCACACCGCTGACACTCCCCAGGCACACCGCTGACACAGCCAGGCACACCTCAGACACTGACACAGGCACACCTCAGACACCCCAGGCACACCTCCTGTCACTCCCCAGGTACAACTCTGACACCCCAGGTCACACCTCAGACACCCCAGGCACACCTCAGACACTCCCAGGTACCCTCAGACACTCCCAGGCACACCTCTGACACCCCAGGCACACTTCGACACTCCCCTGGTACGCACCTGACACCCCAGGCACACCACTGACACCTGCACACCTCCTGCACCCAGGCACACCTCTGACACCCCCAGGCACAACTTTGACACTCCCCTGGCACACACCTGACACTCCCCAGGCACGCCACCTGACACCCAGGCACACCTCTGGCACCTCCGGCACACCCGACACAGGCACAACCCTGACACTGCACACCTGAGACACCCCAGGCACACTCTGACACTCCCAGGCACACCGGGACACCCCAGGTACACCCCCAGACACCCCAGGCACCCCCCAGACACCCCAGGCACATCTGACACCCCAGGCACACTTCTGACACTCCCTGCACAGCACCTGACACCCCAGGCACACCCACTGACACCCCAGGCACACCTCCACCCCCAGGCACACCCCTCTGACACCCCCAGGTCCAACTCTGACACTCCCTGGCACACACCCTGACACCCCCAGGCACGCCACTGACCCCAGGCACACCCTCTGACACCCCAGGCACACCCCAGACACCCCAGGCACACCTCTGACACCCCAGGCACACCTCTGACACCCCAGGCACACCCCAGACACCCCAGCGTCCTGACACCCCAGGCACACCCCAGACACTCCGCACACCTCTGACACCCCAGGCACACCTCTGACACTCGGTGCACACCCCTGACACTCAGGTACACCCTGGCACTCCCAGGCACACCGACACCCCCAGGCACACCCTGACACTCCCCAGGCACACCTCTGACACCCCAGGCACACCTCTGACACCCCCAGGTACAACCCTGACACTCCCTGGTACACACCTGACACTCCCAGGCACGCCACTGACCCTCCTCCAGGTACACCTCTGACACCCCAGGCACACCTCCGGACACCCCAGGCACACCCTGACACTCCAGGCACACCCCAGACACCCCAACACCTCTGACACTCCCAGGCACACCGCTGACACCCCAGGCACACCCCAGACACCCCAGGCACACCTCTGACACCCCAGGCACACCTCAGACACTCCCAGGCACACCTCTGACACTCCCCAGGCACACCCTGACACTCCCCAGGCACACTCTGACACTCCTAGGCACACCCTGCACCCCAGGCACACCTGACACTCCCAGGCACAACTCTGACATTCCCCAGGCACACCTCTGACACTCCCAGGTACACCCTGACACTCCCCAGGTACACCTCTGACACCCCAGGCACACCCCTGACACCCCCAGGTACACCACTGACACCCCAGTACACCTCTGACACCCCAGGTCTCTGACACTCCAGCACACCTGACACCCCAGGTCACACCTCTGACACTCCAGGCACACCTCTGACACCTGTGCACACCTCAGACACCCCACACACACCTCAGACACCCCAGGCACACTCTGACACCCCAGGCACACCTCCGACACTCCCAGGCACACGCCTAACACTCAGGCACACTCTCAGACACCCCAGGCACACCTCTGACACCCCAGGCACACCACACACTCCCCAGGTACACCTCTGACACCCCAGGCACACCTCTGACACCCCAGGCACAACTCTCGACACTCCCCTGGTACACACCTGACACTCCCCAGGCACGCCACTGACACTCCAGGTACACCTCTGGCACTCCCAGGCACACCTCCGACACTCCCAGTGCCAACTCTGACACCCCAGGCACACCTCTGACACTCCAGGTACACCCTGACACTCCCAGGTACACCTCTGACACTCCCCAGGTACACCTCAGACACCCCAGGCACACCCCACACCTTGCACACCTCCACACACCCCAGGCACACCTCTGACACCCCAGGCACACCTCTGACACTCCCAGGCACACCCCTGACACTCCCAGGCACACCTCTGCACCCCAGGTACACCTGACACCCCAGGCACACCCTGACATTCCCCATGCACACCCTCTGACACCCCAGGCACACCTGTCACTCCCAGGCACACCTCTGGCACTCCCAGGTACACACCTCTGACACTCCCAGGTACAACACTTACACCCCTGTACACCCCTGACACTTAGGTACACCTCTGGCACCCCAGGCACACCTCTGACACTCCCCAGGAACAACCTGACATTCCCATGTACACCTCTGACACTCCCCAGGTACACCCCTGACACCCCAGGTACACTCTGGCACTCCCAGGCACACCCCACACCCCTGGACAACACTTCACACCCCGGCACACCCTGACACCCCAGGCACACCTCTGATACTCCCAGGCACTGACACTCCCCAGTCACACCCCTGACACTTCCAGGCACACTGACACTCCCAGGCACACCTCAGACACTCCCACGCACCACCTTGACACCCCAGGCACACCTCTGCCACTCCAGGCACATCCCCGACACTCCCCAGGCACACGCCTGACACTCCTGCACACCCCAGACACCCCAGGCACACCTCTGACACCCCAGGTACACCTCAGACACCCAGGCACACCTCTGACACTCCCCAGGTACACCTCTGACACTCACAGGCACACCCCCTGACACCCCTGCACACATTCCCCAGGTACACCTCAGACACTCCTAGTACAGCTCTGACTCTCCAGGCACATCTCTGACACTGCCAGTTACACCCCTGACGCTCCCAGATACACCGCCGATACCACAGGCACACCCCTGACACTCCCAGTACACTCTGACAATCCCAGGCACACCCCTGACACTCCCCAGGTTACACCCTTCCAGGTCTGCATGTCTGCACAAATGACACTACCAGGACTCTGACACCCCAGGCACCCTCTAAAAGCCCTAGGTACTCTCTGACGCCCCAGGCACACCCTGACACTCCAGTACTCCACCGACACCCCCTGGCACACCCCTGACACTCCCCAGGCACACCTCTGACACCCCCAGGCACAACCCCAGACACCCCAGGCACACCACTGACACTCTGGCACACCCTGACACTCCCAGCACTTGACACCCCAAGCCACCCCTGATCCCCAGGCACACCTCTGACACCCCAGGCACACCTCTGACACCCCAGGCACACTGACAGCAAGGCACCTGACACCCCAGGCACACCCCAGACACTCCTAGGCACATTCTGACACTTCCAGGCACACCCCGACACTCCAGACGCCACTGACGCCCCAGGCACACCCCACACTCCCAGGCACACCTCTGACACCCCAGGCACACCTCAGACACTCCCAGGTACACCTCTGACACTTCGAGGCACACTCTGACACTTCCAGGCACACCTCTGACACTCCCAGGCACACCACTGACACTACCAGGCACACCTCTGACACCTGGAGGTACTGCTCTAAAGCTCCCAGGTACTCCTCTGACGCTCCGGCACACCTCTGACACCCCAGGCACACCTCTGACACTCCCAGGTACATATCCGACACCCCAGGCACACCTCCGGACACCCCAGGCACCACTGACACTCCCCTGGCACCTGACACTCCCCAGGCACACCCTCTGACACTCCCAGGCACAACTCAGACACCCCAGGCACACCACACCCCTGGTACACCCCCTGACACATCCTGGCACACCCCTGACACCCCAGGCACACCCTGGCACCCCAGGCACTGTCTGACACCCCTGGCACCTGACACTCCCAGGCACCTCCACACTTCCAGGCACACTCTGACACCCCAGGCACCTCCACTGACACTCCCTGGTACCCTCTGATACTCCCAGGCACACCTCTAACACCCCAGGCACACCTCTGACACCCCAGGCACCTTCACAAGTACACCTCAGACACCCCAGGAACATTTCTGAAACTTCCAGGCACACCTCTGACACTTCCAGGTACACCCCGACACTCCCCAGGCACACCAATGACACTCCCAGGTACACCACTGACACTCCAAGTTACACCTCTGACACCCCAGTACACCTCTGACACTCCTGGTACCCTCTGATGCTCCCAGGTACCCCTCTGACACCCCAGCCACACTCCGACACTCCAGTTACACCCCTGACACTCCCAGGCACACCTCTGACATTCCCAGGCACTGACACTACAAGGTACACCTCTGACACTGGCAGGCACACCTCTGACACTCCCCAGGCACACCTCTGACACACCCAGGTACACCCCTGCCCCAGGTCACATCTCTGAAACCCCAGTTACACCGCTGACACTGCACCCCTGACACTCCCAGCATTTACACTCCCAGGCACACCCCAGAAACCCAAGGCACATTGACACTCTGGCACCCCGACACCAGGCACACCACTGACACCAGGCACACCCCTGACACCCCAGGCACACCACTGACACCCCGGGCACACCTCAGACACTCCCAGGCACACCTCTGACACTTGGAGGCACACCTCTGACACTTCCAGCACACCTCTGACACTCGCACACCAATGACACTACCAGGCACACCTCACACCTGAGGTAGTCCCTCTGAAGCTCCCAGGTACCTCTGACGCTCCTGGGCACACATCTGACACCCCAGGCACACCTCTGACACTCCCAGGTACCCC
The DNA here is from genome assembly GCF_018991925.1 of Homarus americanus. Classification (NCBI taxonomy): domain Eukaryota; kingdom Metazoa; phylum Arthropoda; class Malacostraca; order Decapoda; family Nephropidae; genus Homarus; species Homarus americanus. The sequence goes on from NW_024729102.1 coordinate 32,640, forward strand.
TCTGACTCTCCCAGGTACACCGCTGACACTCCCCAGGTACACCGCTGACACAGCCAGTACACCTCAGACACTGACAGGCACACCCCAGACACCCCAGGTACCCCCACTCCCCATGTACAACTCTGACACCAGGCACACCCCAGACACCCCAGGCACACCCCAGACACCCCAGGCACCCCTCAGACACCCCAGGCACCTCTGACACCCCAGGCACACCTCTGACACTCCCTGGTACGCACCTGACACCCCAGGCACACCACTGACACCCCAGGCACACCCTCTGCCACCCCAGGCACACCTCTGACACCCCCAGGTACAACCTGGCACCCTGGTACACACCTGACACCACCAGGCACGCCACTGACACTCCTAGGCACACCTCTGGCTCTCCAGGCACACCTCCCACTGCCTGCAAACTCGGACACCCCAGGCACACCCCAGACACCCCAGGCACACCTCTGACACCCAGCACCCCTGACACTCCCAGGCACACCCCAGACACCCCAGGCACACCTCTGACATCCCAGGCACACCCCAGACACCCAGGCACACCCTCTGACACCCCAGGCACACCTCTGACACTCCCAGGCACACACCCCAGCACCTCCGAACCCCAGGCACACCTCTGACACCCCAGGCACACCCCTGACACCCCAGGTACACCCCTGACACCTCAGGCACACCTCCGACACCCCCAGGCACACCTCTGACACCCCAGGCACATCACGACACCCCAGGCACACCTTGACACTCCCAGGTGCACCCCCTGACACTCCAGGCACACCCCTGACACTCCCAGGCACACCTCCGACACTCCCCAGGCACACCACAGACACCCCAGGTACAGCTCTGACTCTGCCAGGTACATCTCTGACACTGCCAGGCACACCTCTGACAATCCCAGATACACTGCCGATACTCTCAGGTACACCCCTGACACTCCCCAGGTACACCTCAGACACTCCCCAGTTGCACCTCTGACACTCCTGAGCACACCTCAGACACCCCAGGCACACCAGACACTCCTATGTACACCTCTGACACTGCCAGTAAACCTCTGACACTGGCAGGTACAACCTGACACCCCAGGCACACCTCTGACACACCCAGGTACACCTGATACTCCCAAGCACACCTTGACACCCCAGGCACACCCCAGACACTCCCATGCACACCTCTGACACTGCCGGGCACACCAGACACCCCCAGGCACACCTCTGACACTCCCAGGCACCTCAGACACCCCCAGTTGCACTCTGACACTCCCCAAGTACATGTCTGACACTCCCAGGTACACCTTGACACTCCCAGTTACACCCCAGACACCCCCAGTTACACCCCTGACACTCCCAGGTTCACCTCCTGACACTCCCAGGCACACCTCTGACACTCCCAGGCACATCTCTGACAGTGGCAGGCACACCCCTGACACTCCCAGGCACACCTCAGACACTCCCAGGCACGCCACTGACACTCCCAGGCACACCCCTGACACTCCCCAGGCACACCTCTGACACTTCCAGGCACACCTCAGACACTCCAGTTACACCCCTGACACTCCCAGGCACACCCCTGACACTCCCAGGCACACTCTGACACTCCCAGGTGCACCTCTGACACCCCAGATACACCGCTGATACTCAAGGCACACCCCTGACACTCCCAGGCACACCCTTGACAATCCCAGGCACACCTCAGACACTGACAGCACCCCAGACACTCCAGGCACACCTCTGTCACCCAGTACAACTCCCAACACCCCAGGCACACCTCAGACACCCCAGGCACACCCCAGACACCCCAGGCACCCTCAGACACCCCAGGCACCTCTGACACCCCAGGTCACACCCTGACACTCCTGGCACGCACCTGACACCCCAGGCACACCACTGACACCCCAGGCACACCCTGCCTCCCAGGCACACCCTGACACCCCAGGTACAACTCTGACACTCCCTGGTACACACCTGACACTCCAGGCACGCCACTGACACTCCCAGGCACACCTCTGGCACCCCAGGCACACCTCCTGACACTCCCAGGCACAACCTGACACCCCAGGCACACCCCAGACACTCCCCAGGCACACCTCACACCCCAGGCACACCTCAGACACTCCCAGGCACACCCCACACACCCCAGCAGGCACACCCTGACACCCCAGGCACACCCCTGACACCCAGGTGCACACTCCTGACACCCCAGGCACACCTCACACCCCAGGCACACCTGACACTCCCCAGGCAAACCTCAGACACCCCAGGCACACCTCTGACACCCCAGGCACACCTCAGACACCCAGGCACACCCTGACACCCCAGGCACACCTCTGACACCCCAGGCACACCCCTGACACTCCCCAGGCACACCTCCACACTCCCAAGCACACCTCAGACACCCCAGTTACACTCTGACACCCCAGGCACACCCCTGACATTCCAGGCACACCTCTGACACCACAGAGATACATCGCCATCATACTCACAGGCAGGCTGGCTCCCTGGGACACTCCCCAGCCACCCCAGACACCCCAGCCGCACCTCTGACACCCCACACCTTTGACACTCCTGCACACCTACACTCCCCATGTACACCTCTGACACTATGGAGCACTTCAGATGACTGCCAAGTACACCTCTGACAATCCCAGATACACGCTGGGATACCACAGGCACACCCCTGACACTCTGTGCACACCCCAGACACTCCCAGTTGCACCTCTGACACCCTGGCACACCCTTGGACACTCCCAGGTACACCTTCAGACACTCCCATGCACACCTCTGACCAGTACACTCTGACACTGGCAGGCACAACTCTGACACGCCCAGGCACACCCCTGACACACCCAGGCACACCTCCGACACCCCACACCCCTGACACTCCCCAGGCACACCCCAGACACTCTCATGCACACCTCTGGACACTGCCAGGCATGCCCCCAGACACCCCAGGCCACCTCTGACACCCCAGGTACACCAGACACTCCCAGCTGCACCTCTGACACCCCCACACCTCTGACACCCCAGGCACACCTTGACACTCCCAGCCACACCTCAGACACCCCAGCCACACCCCTGACACCTCACAGGCACACTCTGACACCTATGCGGCCATCCTCTGACACCACCAGGCACACCTGACAGTGCAGGTACACCCTCTGACACCCAGAAATTTCAGACACTCCCCAGGCACACCTCTGACACTTGAGGCCACCTCTGACACTTCCAGGCACACTCTGACACTCCCAGGCACACCACAATGACACTACCAGGCACGTCTGACACCTGAGGTACTCCTCTAAAGCTCCTGGTGCACTCCTCTCTGACGATCCGCAGGCACCTATGACACCCCAGGTACACCTCTGACACTCCCCAGGCACACATCCGGACACCCAGGCACACCTCCGACACCCCAGGCACCACCGACACCCTGGCACACCCTGACACTCCCAGGCACACCTCCACACCCCAGGCACACCAGACACCACAGGCACACCTCTGACACCCCCTGAGGCACACCTCTGACACTCCAGGCCACCTCTGACACTCTGCACACCCTGACACCCCAGGCACACCTCTGACACTCCCAGGCACAACCAGAAACCCCCAGGCACACCACTGACACTCCCTGGCACACCCCTGGACACTCCTGGGTACACCCCCACATCTCTCAGGCACAGCCCCCCACTTCCAGGTACTCATGTCTGACACCCCTGGCACACCTCCGACACCCCTGCAACACCTCTGACACTTCCAGGTTACACCCATACACTCCCCCACCTCAGACACTCCCAGGCACACCTCTGACACCCAGGCACACCCTGACACTCCCAGGTACCCACCGACACTCCCTGTACCTCTGATACCCCAGGCACACCTCTGACACTCCCAGGCACACCTCTGACACTCCAAGGTACACCCCTGACACTCTGCACACCTCAGACACTTGGTGAACATTTCTGAAACTTCCACGACACCTCTGACACTTCCAGGCACATTCTGACACCTGAGGCACACCAATGACACCCCAGGCACACCACTGACACTCCCAGTTACACCCTGACACTCCCAGGCACACCCTGACACTCCCAGGCACCCCCAGACACCCCAGGCACCTCTGACACTCCCAGGTACTCCACTGACACCTCAGGCACACCTCCGACACTCCCCAGGCACACCTCTGATACCCCAGGCACACCTCAGACACCCCCAGGCACACCCTGACACTCCCCAGGCACACCCCTGACACCCCCAGGCACACCTCCTGACACTCCCCAGGCACACCTCCGACACCTGCAGGCACACCAGACACCCCAGGTACAGCTCTGACTCTGCCAGGTACATCTCTGACACTGCCAGGTACACCTCTGACAATCCGAGACACTGCCGACACTCACAGGCACACCCCTGACACTTGGTGGCACACCAGACACTCCCCAGCTGCACCCTGACACCCCACACTCCCTCCTCTTGGGACACTCCAGGCACACATCAGACACTCCCCAGCTGCACTCTGACACTGGGCACACCCTGACACCAGGTAAACTCAGACACTCCCATGCACACCTCCCCTGACACTGCCAGGCACACCTCTGACACTGGCAGTGCCACCCTGACACCCCAGGCACACTCTGACACACCCAGCACCTCCGATACTCCTGCACACCCTGACACTCTGTGCACACCCTGTGACACCCCATGTACGCTCCTGACACTGCCAGGCACACCACTGACACTGGCAGGTACACCTCTGGACACTCCCTGCACACCTCTCTGACACACCCAGGTACACCTCCGATAATTCCAGGCACACCCCTGACACTCCCAGGTGCATCTCTGACACTCCCAGGCACACCTCTGACACTTGCACACCTCTGCACACTCCCAGGAACATTTCTGGAAACCCAGGCACACCTCTGACACTCCAGTACACCCCCACACTCCCAGGCACACCAATGACACTCCCAGGTACCCACTGACACTCCCCAGTGCCACACCTCCTGATACTCCCCAGGCACACCTCTGACACTCCCAGGCACCTCCTGGATGTTCCCAGGCAATTCTCTAACACTCTCAGGTACATGCCAGACACTCCCAGGCACACCTCTGACACCCCAGGCACACCTCTGACACTCCAAGGCACACCCCTGGACACTTGGTACACCTCCTGACACTCCCCAGGTACACACCCCAGACACCAGGCACACCTCTGACACTGTTAGGTACATTCTGTCACTGCCAGGTACACCTCTGACACTCCCCAGATGCCACCGCCGATACTCTGCAGGTACACCTCCCTGACACTCATGCACACCCCCTGACAATCCCAGGTACACCCCTGACACTCCCAGGCACACCTCTGACACCCCAGGTACACCTTGACACTCCCAGCCACACCTCCGACACTCCCCAGTTACACCCTGACACTCTGCAGGCACACTCTGACACCCCAGGCACCTCTGACACTTGCAGGTGCACCTCTGACACTCTGAGACACACTGCCGATACTCACAGTACACCCTGACACCTAGGCACACCCTGACAATCCCAGGCACACCTCAGACACTTATTACAAGTACACTCTCAGACACTCCCAGGCACACCCTCTGTCACCCCAGGCACCCCTCAGCATTCCCCAGGCACCTCTGACACCCCAGGCACACCTCTGACACCCCCTGGCACGCACCTGACACTCCCAGGCACACCACTGACACTCCCAGGCACACCTCTGCACCCCAGGTACACCTCTGACACCTGGTGGCACAACCTTCCACACACCCAGGTACACCTGATACTCCCAAGCACACCTCAGACACCCCAGGCACACCTCTGACACCCCAGGCACACCTCAGACATCCCAGCTGCACCTCTGACACCCCAAGCACACCTCTGACACTTGCACACCTTGACACTTGTGCCACACCTCAGACACCCCCCAGTTACACCTGTGACACTCACAGGCACACCTCTGGACACCCCAGGCACACCCTGACACTCCCAGGCACATCTCTGACAGTGGCAGGTACACCTCTGACATTCCCCAGGTACACCCCAGACACTCCCAGGCACGCCAACACACTCCCAGGCACACCCCCCTGACACTCCCCAGCAGGCACACCTCTGACACTCCCCAGGTACACCCCAGACACTCCCCCAGGTACACCTCTGACACTTCCAGGCACACCTCTGACACTCCCAGGCACACAATGACACTACCAGGTACACGCCTGGACACTCCGAGGTACTCCTCTGGGAAGCCCCAGGTACTCCTCTGGACGCTCCCCAGGCACAACTCTGACACTTGCGTTATCTCTGACACTCCCAGGCACACATCTGACACTTATGTCAATTTCCTGACACTCCCCAGGTACCCACTGACACCCCTGGTACCCACTCTGACACCCCAGGCACACCTCTGACACCTGCACACCCCAGACACTCCCCAGGCACACCCTGACACCTCCAGGCACACCTCTGGACACCTCCAGGCACACCTCTGACACTCCCTGCACACCAATGACACTAACAGGCACACCCCTGACACCTGGAGGCACTCCCAAAGCTCCCCAGGTACCCTCTGACGCTCCCAGGCACACACCCCTGACACTCACAGGCACACCTCTGACACCCCAGGCACACATCCGACACCCCAGGCACACCTCCGACACCTGCAGGCACCCACTGACACCCTGGTACACCCCTTGACACCCCACCTCTGACACCCCAGGCACAACTCAGACACTCCCCAGGCACACCACTGACACTCCCTTGCACAATTCTGACACTTCCTGCACACCCTGACAATTCCCCAGGCACACCTCTGCACTCCCCAGGGGTACTCTGTCTGACACTCCCCTGGCACACCTCCGACACTCCCAGGCACACCCTGACACTTCCAGGTTACACCTCATAAACCCCTGGCACACCCCAGACACCCCAGGCACACCTCTGACACTTCCAGGCACACCTCTGACACTCTAAGGCACCACCGACACTCCCTTGCACTCTCTGATACTCCCAGGCACACCTCTGACACTCTGGTGCACACCTCTGGACACCTAACAACTCTGACACTTGCACCTTGGACAATTCTTAAGAACATTTCTGAAACCTCACGACACCTCTGACACTCTCAGGCACACCTCTGACACTCCGAGGCAACCCAATGACACTCCCCAAGGTACACCACTGACACCCCCAGTTACACCTCTGACACTCTCAGGCACACCTCTGACACTCCCCAGGTACCCCCCAGACACTCCCAGGTGCACCTCCTGACACTCCAGTACTCCACTGACACTCCCTGTACTCTCTGATACTCCCAGGTACACCTCTGACACTCCCAGGTACACCTCTGACACCCCATGCACACCCCTGACACCCCAGGTACACCTCAGACACACCCAGGAACATTTCTGAAACTTCCAGGTACACCCCTGACACTTCCAGGCACCCTGAGACACCCCAGGCACACCTTAGACACTCCCAGGAACATTTCTGAAACTTCCACGTACACTCTGACACTTCCAGGTACACCTCTGACACTCCGAGGTAACCCAATGACACTCCAGGTACACCACTGACACTCCCAGTCACACCTCTGACACCCCAGGCACACCTCTGACACCCCAGGTACCCTCAGACACCCCAGGCACCCCTGACACTCCCAGGTACTCCACTGACACTCCCCTGGTACTTCTCTGATACTCCCAGTGCACCTCTGACACTCCCAGGTACACCTCAGACACCATGTACACCTCTGACACTGCCAGGCACACCTCTGACACTGCCAGGTACACCTCTGACAATCCCAGATACACCGATATCACAGGTACACCCCTGACATCCCAGGCACACCCTCAGACACTCCCAGTTGCACCTCTGACACTCCCAAGTACACCTCTGACACCCCCAGGTACACCTCAGACACTCCCCATGTACACCTCTGACACTGCCAGGTACACCTCTGACACTGGCAGGTACAACTCTGACACGCCCAGGTACACCTCTGACACACCCAGGTACACCTCCGATACTCCCACACCTCTGACACCCCAGGCACACCTCAGACACTCCCATGTACACCTCTGACACTGCCAGGCACACCCAGACACCCCAGGCACCTCTGACACTCCCAGGCACACCAGACACTCCCAGTTGCACCCCTGACACTCCCAAGCACACCTCTGACACTCGCACACCTGACACTCCCAGTTACACCTCAGACACCCCCAGTTACACCCCTGACACTCACAGGCACACCTCTGACACTCCCAGGCACACCTCTGACACTACCAGGTACACTTCTGACAGTGGCAGGTACACCTCTGACACCCCAGGAACACCTGACACCCCAGGTACACCTCTGACACTTCGAGGTACACCTCTGACACTTCCAGGTACACTCTGACACTCCCAGGTACACCAATGACACTACCAGGTACACGTCTGACACTCTGAGGTACTTCCTAAAGCTCCCAGGTACCCTCTGACGATCCCAGGTACACCATGACACTCCCAGGTACACCTCTGACACTCCCAGGTACACATCCGACACCCCAGGTACACCTGACACTCCCAGGTACTCCACTGACACCTCCCTGGTACACCCTTGACACTCCCAGGTACACCTCTGACACTCGGCACACCTCAGACACTCACAGGCACACCCTGACACTTCGAGGCACACCCTGACACTTCCAGGTACACCTCTGACACTCCCAGGCACACCCTGACACTCCCAGGTACACCTCTGACACTCCCAGGTACAACTCCAGACACTCCCAGGCACACCACTGACACCCCTGGTACACCCTGACACTTCCTGGTACACCCCCTGACACCCAGGCACACCTCTTGCACTTCCAGGTACTCTGCCGACACCCCTGGCACACCTCCGGACACCCCAGGTACACCTCTGACACCCAGGTTACACCACACACCCCTGGCTACACCCCAGACACTCCCAGGTACACCTCTGACACTTCCAGGTACACCTCTGACACTCCCAGGTACCCACTGACACTCCCTTACCCTCTGATACCCCAGGTACACCTCTGACACTCCCAGGCACACCCTGACACTCCAAGGTACACCCCTGACACTCCCAGGTACACCCCAGACACTCCCAAGAACATTTCTGAAACTTCCACGCACACCTCTGACACTTCCAGGTACATCTCTGACACCTGAGGTACACCAATGACACTCCAGGCACACCACTGACACCCCAGTCACACCTCTGACACTCCCAGGCACACCCACACTCCCAGGCACCCCAGACACTCCCAGGCACCTCTGACACTCCTGCACTCCACTGACACCTCAGGCACACCTGACACCCCAGGCACACCTCTGACCCCAGGTACACCTCAGACACTCCCAGGTACACCTCTGACACCCCAGGTACACCTCTGACACTCCCAGGTACACCCCTGACACTCCCAGGTACACCTCCGACACCCCAGGTACACCAGACACCCCAGGTACAGCTCTGACTCTGCCAGGTACATCTCTCGACACTGCCAGGTACACCTCTGACAATCCGAGATACACCGCGACACTCACAGGTACACCCCTGACACCCCAGGTACACCTCAGACACCCCAGTTGCACCTCTGACACCCCAAGCACACCTCTGACACTCCCAGGCACACATCAGACACTCCCAGTTGCACCTCTGTCACTCCCAAGCACACCTCTGACACTCCCAGGTAAACCAGACACTCCCATGTACACCTCTGACACTGCCAGGTACACCTCTGACACTGGCAGGTACACCCCTGACACTCCCAGGTACACCCTGACACACCCAGGTACACCTCCGATACTCCCCAAGCACCTCTGACACTCCCAGGTACACCCCAGACACTCCCATGTACGCCTCTGACACTGCCAGGTACACCACTGACACTGGCAGGTACACCCTGACACCCCAGGCACACCCCACACCCAGGTACACCTCCGATAATTCCAGGTACACCCCTGACACCCCAGGTGCATCTCTGACACTCCCCAGGCACACCTCTGACACTCCCAGGTACACCTCAGACACTCCCAGGAACATTTCTGAAACTTCCAGGTACACCTCTGACACTTCCAGGTACACCTCTGACACTCCCAGGTACACCAATGACACTCCCAGGTACTCCACTGACACCCCAGTTACACCTCTGATACTCCCAGGTACACCTCTGACACCCCAGGTACCTCTGATGCCCCAGTACTCCTCTAACACTCTCAGGTACATGTCAGACACCCCCAGCACACCTCTGACACCCCAGGTACACCTGACACTCCAGGTACACCCCTGACACTCCCAGGTACACCTCCGACACCCCAGGTACACCTCAGACACCCCAGGCACACCTCTGACACTGCCAGGTACATCTCTGTCACTGCCAGGTACACCTCTGACACTCCCAGATACACCGCCGATACTCACAGGTACACCCCTGACACCTCCAGCACACCCCTGACAATCCCAGGTACACCCCTACACCCCAGGTACACCTCTGACACTCCCAGGTACACCTTGACACCCCAGTCACACCTGACACCCCAGTTACACCCCTGACACTCCCAGGTACACCCTGACACCCCAGGTACCACCTCTGACACTCCCAGGCACCTCTGACACCCCAGATACACCGCCGATACTCACAGGTACACCCCTGACACCCCAGGTACACCCCTGACAATCCCAGGTACACCCCAGACACTGACAGGTACACCAGACACCCCAGGCACTCTGTCACTCCCAGGTACCTCAGACACCTGTGCACCTCTGACACTCCCAGGTACACCTCTGACACCTCTGCACGCACCTGACACCCCAGGTACACCACTGACACCCCAGGTACACCCTGGCACCCCAGGTACACCTCTGACACCCCAGGTACAACTCTGACACACCCAGGTACACTGATACTCCCCAAGTACACCAGACACTCCCCAGGTACACCTCTGACACTCCCAGGTACACTCCCAGACACTCCCAGTTGCACCTCTGACACTCCCCAAGTACACCTCTGACACCCCAGGTACACCTTGACACTCCCAGTTACACCTCAGACACCCCTGTTACACCTGTGACACCCTCACAGGTACACCTCTGACACTCCCAGGCACACCTCTGACACTCCCAGGTACACCCTGACAGTGGCAGGTACACCTGACACCCCAGGCACACCTCAGACACTCCCCAGGCACGCCACTGACACCCCAGGTACACCCCTGACACCCCAGGTCACACCTCTGACACTCCCAGGTACACCTCAGACACTCCCAGGCACACCTCTGACACTTCCAGGTACACCCTGACACCCCAGGTACACCAATGACACTACCAGGTACACGTCTGACACTCGAGGTACCTCTAAAGCTCCCAGGTACCCTCTGACGCTCCCAGGTACAACTCTGACACCCCAGGTACACCTCTGACACTCCCAGGTACACATCCGACACTCCCAGGTACACTCCGACACCCCAGGTACCCACTGACACCCCTGCACCACTTGACACCCCAGGTACACCTCTGACACCCCAGGTACACCTCAGACACCCCAGGTACACCCTCTGACACTCCAGGCACACCTCTACACTCCAGGTACACCCTGACACTCCCAGGTACACCAACACACTACCAGGTACACCTCTGACACTGAGGTACTCCTCTAAAGCTCCGCAATTCTCCTGACGCTCCCAGGTACATCTCTGACACCACAGGTACACCTCTGACACTCCCAGGTACACACTCCGACACCCCAGGTACACCTGACACCCCAGGTACTCCACTGACACCCCTGGTACACCCTTGACACTCCCAGGTCACCTCTGACACTCCCAGGTACAACTCAGACACCCCAGGTACACCACTGACACTCCCCTGGTACACCCCTGACACTTCCTGGTACACCCCTGACACTCCCAGGCACTGCACTCCCAGGTACTGTCTGACACTCCCGGTACACCTCCCGACACTCCCAGGTACACCTCTGACACTTCCAGGTTACACCTCACAAACTCCTGGTACACCTCAGACACTCCCAGGTACACCTTCTGACACTTCCAGGTACACCTCTGACACTCCCAGGTACTCCACTGACACTCCTTGTACTCTCGATACTCCCAGGTACACTCTGACACTCCGGTACACCTCTGACACTCCGGTACAACTCTGACACTCGCGTACCTTGACACACTCCCAGGAACATTTCTGAAACTTCCACGTACACCTCTGACACTTCCAGGTACACCTCTGACACTGAAAACCCAATGACACTCCCCGGCCACCACTGACACTCCCAGTGTACACCTCTGACACTCCCAGGTACTCCACTGACACCCCTGGTACTTCTTGATACTCCCAGGTACACCTCTGACACTCCCAGGTACACCTCTGACACTCCCATGTACACCCCTGACACTCCCAGGTACACCTCAGACACACCCAGAACATTTCTGAAACTCCCAGGTACACCTCTGACACTTCCAGGTACACCTCTGACACTTGCAGGTACACCAATGACACTCCCAGGTACACCACTGACACTCCCAGTTACACCTCTGACACTCCCAGGTACACCTCTGACACCAGGTACTCTCTGATGCTCCCAGGTACCTCTGACACTCCCAGTTGCCACCTCCGACACTCCCAGTTACACCTCCTGACACTCCCAGGTACACCTCTGACATTCCCAGGTACACCTGACACTACCAGGTACACCCCTGACACTCCCAGGTACACCTCTGACACTCCTAGGTACACCTCTGACACTCCCAGGTACACCCCTAACACTCTCAGCACCTCATACCCTTGTGCACCCCCACCTCCCAGGTACACCTCAGACACTCCCAGGTACACCTCTGACACTCCCAGGTACACCTCTGACACTCCCAGGTACACCCCTGACACTCCCAGGTACACCTCCGACACTCCCAGGTACACCTCAGACACTCCCAGGTACAGCTCTGACTCTGCCAGGTACATCTTTGACACTGCCAGGTACACCTCTGACAACTGAGATACACCGCCGACACTCACAGGTACACCCCTGACACTCCCAGGTACACCCCCACACCCCAGCTGCACCTCTGACACTCCTGGCACACCTCTGACACTCCCAGGTACACCTCAGACACTCCCATGTACACCTCTGACACTGCCAGGTACACCTCTGACACTGGCAGGTACACCTCTGACACCCCAGGTACACCTCTTGACACACCCGGGTCACCTCCGATACTCCCAAGTACACCTCTGACACTCCCAGGTACACCCCTCAGACACTCCCATGTGTACACTCTGACACTGCCAGGTACACCACTGACACTGGCAGGTACACCTCTGACACTCCAGGTCACTCTGACACACCCAGGTACACCTCCGATACTTCCAGGTCACCCCTGACACTCCCAGGTGCATTTCTGACACTCCAGGCTACCTCTGACACCCTGGTACACCTCAGACACTCCCAGGAACATTTCTGAAACTTCCAGGTACACCTCTGACACTTCCAGGTACACCTCTGACACTCCCAGGTACAATCAATGACACCAGGTACTCCACTGACACTCCCAGTTACCCCCTCTGATACTCCCAGGTACACCTCTGACACTCCCAGGTACATGTCAGACACTCCCAGGTACACCTCTGACACTGCCAGGTACACTCTGACACTCCTGTGATACACCTCTCGGGACACTCCGGACACCCCTGACACTCCCAGGTACACCTCTGACACTTCCGTGGCACCTCTGACACTCCAGTAGCACCTGACACTCCCAGTTACACCTCCGACACTCCCAGTTGCACCCCTGACACTCCCAGGTACACCTCCCCTGACACTCCCAGGTACACCTCTGACACTCCCAGGTGCACCTCTGACACTCGATACACCGCCGATACTACAGGTACACCCCTGACACTCCCAGGTACATCCTCTGACAATCCCAGGTACACTCTCAGACACTGACAGGTACACCTCAGACACTCCCGTACACCTCTTGTCACCCCCGGTACAACCCCAACACCCCAGGTACACTCAGACACTCCCGGCCACCCCAGACACTCCCCGTACCTCAGACACTCCCGGTGCACTCTGACACCCCAGGTACACCTCTGACACTCCCTGGTACGCACCTGACACTCCCAGGCACACCACTGACACTCCCAGGCACACCTCCTGCACTCCCAGGTACACCTCGGACACCCCCAGGTACAACTCTGACACTCCCTGGACACACCTGACACTCCAGGTACGCCACTGACACTCCTAGGTACACCCTGGCACTCCAGGTAAACCTCCGGACACTCCCAGGTACAACTCTGACACTCGTACACCTCAGACACTCCCAGGTACACCTCTGACACCCCAGGTGCACCTCTGACACTCCCAGGTACACCCCTGACACTCCCAGGTACACCTCCGACACTCCCAGGTACACCTCAGACACTCCCAGGTACAGCTCTGACTGTGCCAGGTGCCATCTCTGACACTGCCAGGTACACCTCTGACAATCCCAGATACAGCCGATACTCACAGGTACACCCCTGACACTCCCAGGCACACCTCAGACACTCCCAGTTGCACCTCTGACTTCTCCCATGGGCACACCTCTGACACTCCCGGCACACCTCAGACACTCCCATGTACACCTCTGACACTGCCAGGTACACCTCTGACACTGGCAGGTACAACTCTGACACCCCAGGTACACTTGACACACCCAGGTACACCTACGATACCCCAAGTACAACTCTGACACCCCAGGTACACCTCAGACACTCCCATGTACACCTCTGACACTGCCAGGTACACCCTCAGACACTCCCAGGTACACCTCTGACACCCCAGGTACACCTCAGACACTCCCAGTTGCACCTCTGACACTCCCAGGTACACCTCTGACACTCCCAGGTACACCTTTGACACTCCCAGTTACACCTCAGACACCCCCAGCACCCCCTGACACTCCACAGGTACACCCTGACACTCCCAGGTACACCTCTGACACTCCCAGGTACACTCTGACAGTGGCAGGTACACCTCTGACACTCCCAGGCACACCTCAGACACTCCCAGGTACGCCACTGACACTCCCAGGCACACCCTGACACTTCCCAGGCACACCTCTGACACTCCCAGGCACACCTCAGACACTCCCAGGTACACCTCTGACACTTCGAGGTACACCTCTGACACTTCCAGGTACACCTGACACCCCAGTACACCAATGACACTACCAGGTACACGTCTGACACCCCGAGGTACTCCCTCAAAGCTCCCAGGTACTTCCTGACGCCCTGGCACTCCCCTACACCCCAGGTACACCTCTGACACCCCAGGTACACATCCGACACTCCCAGGTACACCTCCGACACTCCAAGGTACTCCACTGACACTCCCTGCACACCCCTTGACACTCCCAGGCACACCTCTGACACTCCTAGGTACACTCAGACACTCCCAGGTACACCTCTGACACTCGGTA
Organism: Homarus americanus; assembly: GCF_018991925.1. Taxonomy (NCBI): domain Eukaryota; kingdom Metazoa; phylum Arthropoda; class Malacostraca; order Decapoda; family Nephropidae; genus Homarus; species Homarus americanus. The sequence goes on from NW_024729102.1 coordinate 48,137, forward strand.
CACCTCTGACACTCCCAAGCACACCTCTGACACTCCAAGGCCTCAGACACTCCCATGTACACACCTCTGACACTGCCAGGTACACCTCTGACACTGGCAGGTACACCTCTGACACTCCCAGGTACACCTCTGACACTCCCAGGTACACCTCCGGCTAATTCCCAGGTACACCCTGACACCCCAGGTACACCCTCATACACCCCGGTACACCTCAGACACTCCCAGGTACACCCCTGACACTCCCAGGTACACCTCTGACACTCCTAGGCACACACCTCTGACACTCCCAGGTACACCCCTGACACTCTCAGGTACACTCCCAGACACTCCCAGGTACACTCTGACCTCCCAGTACACCCTCAGACACTCCCAGGTACACCTCTGACACTCCCAGGTACACCTCTGACACTCCCAGGTACACCCCTTGACACTCGCGTACACCTGACACTCCCAGGTACACTCTCAGACACTCCCAGGTACAGCTCTGACACTCTGCCAGGCACATCTTTTGACACTGCCAGGTACACCTCTGACAATCCGAGATACTACCACACTCACAGGTACACCCCTGACACTCCCAGGCACACCCTCAGACACTCCCAGCTGCACCTCCTGACACCCCGCCACCTCTGACACCCCAGGTATACCCTCAGACACTCCCATGTACACCTCTGACACTGCCAGGTACACCTCTGACACTGGCAGGTACACCTCTACTCCCAGGTACACCTCTGACACACCCAGGTACACCTCCTACTCCCAAGTACACCTCACACTCCCAGGTACACACCTCAGACACTCCCATGTACACCTCTGACACTGCCAGGTACACCACTGACACTGGCAGGTACACCTCTGACACTCCCAGGCCACCCCCACACACCCGGTGCCACCTCCATACTTCCAGGTACACCCCTGACACTCCCAGGTGCATTCCTGACACTCCCAGGTACACCTCTGACACTCCCGGTGCACACCTCAGACACTCCCAGGAACATTTCTGAAACCCAGGTACACCTCTGACACTTCCAGTGCCACCCTGACACTCCCAGTACACCAACAGATACTCCCAGGCATCACTGACACTCCCAGTGACACCTCTGATACCCAGGTACACCTCTGACACCTCTGGCGTACATGTCAGCATTCCCAGGTACACCTCTGACACTCCCAGGTACAATTCTTGACACCCCAGGTACACCTCTGACACTCCCGTGCACCTCCGACACCCCAGGTACACCTCAGACACTCCCAGGTACACCTCTGACACTGCCAGGTACATCTCTGACACTGCCAGGTACACTCTGACACTCCCAGATACACCGCCGATACTACAGGTACACCCCTGACACCTGTACACCCCTGACAATCCCAGGTACACCCTTGACACTCCCAGGTACACCTCTGACACTCCCAGGTACACTTTGACACTCCCAGTTACACCTCCGACACTCCCAGTTACACCCCTGACACCCCAGGTACACCCCGACACCCCAGGTACACCTCTGACACCCCAGGTGCACCTCTGGACACTCCCAGATACACCGATACTCACAGGTACACCCCTGACACTCCCAGGCATCCCTGACAATCCCCAGGTACACCTCAGACACTGACAGGTACACCTCTGACACTCCCGGGCACACCTCTGTCACTCCCAGGTACAACTCTAACACTCCCAGGTACACCTTCGGACACCCCAGGCACCCCAGACACTCCCAGGTACCCTCAGACACTCCCAGGTGTACCTCTGACACCCCAGGCCACCTCAACACTCCCTGGGACTACCTGACACTCCTGGGCCACCACTGACACTCCCGGGTACACCTCTGGCACTCCCAGGCACACCTCTGACACCCCCAGGTACAACTCTGACACTCCCTGGTACACACCTGACACCTCCCAGGTACGCTACTGACACTCCTAGGTACACCTCTGGCACTCCCAGGTACACCTCCGACACTCCCAGGTACAACTCTGACACTCCCGGTACACCTGACACCCAGGTACACCTCTGACACCCTGGTACACCCCTCAGACACTCCCAGGTACAGCTCTGACTGTGCCAGGTACATCTCTGACACTGCCAGGTACACCTCTGACAATCCCAGATACACCGCTGATACTCACAGGTACACCCTGACACTCCCAGGTACACCTCAGACACTCCCAGTGTGCACCTCTGACTTCCCGCACACCTCTGACACTCCCAGGCACACTCAGACACTCCCATGTACACCTCTGACACTGCCAGGTACACTTCTGGACACTGGCAGGTACAACTCTGACACTCGGTGACACCTCTGACACACCCAGGTACACCCACGACACCCCTAGGTACAACTCTGACACTCCCAGGTCACCCCTGGACACTCCCATGTACACCCCTGACACTGCCAGGTACACCCTCAGACACTCCCAGGTACACCTCAGAACACCCAGGTGACACCTCAGACACTCCCAGGTACCCCTCAGACACTCCTGTGTACCCTGACACTCCCAGGTACACCTCTGACACTCCCGGGACGCACCTGACACTCCCAGGTACACCACTGACACTCCCAGGTACACCTCCTGGCACCCCAGGTACACCTCTGACACCCCAGGTACAACTCTGACACTCCCGGTACACACCCTGACACTTGTACGCTACTGACACTCCTAGGTACACCTCTGGCACTCCCAGTACACCTCCGACACTCCCAGGTACAACCCCTGACACTCCCAGGTACACCTCAGACACTCCCAGTACACCTCTGACACCCAGGTACACCTCAGACACCTCCCAGGTACAGCTCTGACTGTGCCAGGTACATCCTGACACTGCCAGGTACACCTCTGACAATCCCAGATACACTGATACTCACAGGTACACCCCTGACACTCCCAGGTACACCTCAGACACCCCAGTTGCACCTCTGACTTTCCTGGCACACCTCTGACACTCCCAGGTACACCTCAGACACTCCCATGTACACCTCTGACACTGCCAGGTACACCTCTGACACTGGCAGGTACAACTCTGACACTCCCAGGTACACCCTGACACACCCAGGTACACCTACGATACTCCTAGGTACAACTCTGACACTCCCAGGCCACCAGACACTCCCATGTACACCTCTGACACTGCCAGGTACACCCCAGACACTCCCAGGTACACCTCTGATACTCCCAGGTACACCAGACACTCCCAGTTGCACCTCTGACACTCCCAGGTACACCTCTGACACTCCCAGGTACACCTTTGACACTCCCAGTTACACCTCAGACACCCCAGTTACACCCCTGACACTCACAGGTACACCTCTGACACTCCAGGTACACCTCTGACACTCCCAGGTACACTTGACAGTGGCAGGTACACCTCTGACACTCCCGTGTACACCTCATGACACTCCCAGGTACGCCACTGACATCTCCAGGTACACCCTTGACACTCCTAGGTACACTCTGACACTCCCAGGTACACTCAGACACTCCCAGTACACCTTCTGACACTTCGAGGTACACCTTCTGACACTTCCAGGTACACTCTCTGACAATGGTGACACAATGACACTACCAGGTACACGTCTGACACCCCGGGTGTACTCTAAAGCTTCCCAGGTACTCTCTGACGCCCCACACCTCTACACTCGGTACACCTCTGACACTCCCAGGTACACATCCGACACTCCCGGCCACCTCCGACACTCCCAGGTACTCCACTGACACTCTGGTACACCTTGACACTCCCGGGCACACCTCTCTGACACTCCCAGGTACACCTTGCATACCTCAGGTACACCTCTGACACTTCGAGGTACACCTCTGACACTTCCAGGTACACCTCTGACACCCCAGGTACACCTCATGACACTACCAGGTACACGCTCTGACACCCCGAGGTACTCTCCTCTAAAGCTCCCAGGTACTCCTCTGACGCTCCCAGGTACACCTCTACACTCCCAGGTACACCTCTGACACTCCCAGGTACACATCCGACACACCCAGGTACACCTCCGACACCCCAGGTACCCACTGACACCCTGGTACACCCTTGACACCCAGGTACACCTCCGACACTCCTAGGCACACCTCAGACACTCCCAGGTACACCTCTGACACTGAGTGTACTCCTAAAGCTCCAAGGTACTCCTCTGACGCTCCCAGGTATCTCTGACACTCCCAGGTCACCTCTGACACTCTGGGTACACATCCGACACCCCAGGTACACCTCCGACACCCAGGTACTCCACTGACACTCCCTGGTACACCCTTGACACTCCCAGTACACACCTCTGACACTCCCAGGTACAACCTCAGACACTCCCAGGTACCACCACTGACACCCCTGGTACATCCCTGACACTTCCTGGTACACCCCTGACACTCCCAGTACACACCTCTTGCACTCCCAGGTATTCGTCTGACACTCCCAGGTACACCTCCGACACTCCCAGGTACACCTCTGACACTTCCAGGTTACACCTCATACACTCCTGGTACACCTCTGACACCTGCAGGCACCTCTGACACTTCCAGGTACACCCTGACACTCCGTACCACTGACACCCCTTGTACCTCTCTCTGATACTCCCAGGTACACCTCTGACACTTTGGTACACCTCTGCCACCCAGGCACCCCATACTCCCAGGTACACCTCAGACACTCCCAGAACATTTCTGAAACTTTACGACACCTCTGACACTTCTAGTACACCTCTGACACCATGTACACCAATGACACTCCCAAGTACACCACTGACACTCCCAGCTACACCTCTGACACTCCTGGTGTACACCTCTGACACTCCCAGTACCTCCCTCTTGATGCTCCCGGTACTCCTCTGACACTCCCAGTTACACCTCCGACACTCCCAGTTACACCCCTGACTCCCAGGTACACCTCTGACATTCCCAGGTACACCTCTGACACTACCAGGTACACCTCTGACACTCCTAGGTACACCTCTGACACTCCCAGGTACACCTCTGACACTCCCAGGTACACCCTGACACTCTCAGGTACACCTCTGGACACTCCCAGGTACAATTCTGACACTCCCAGGTACACCTCCGCCACTCCCAGGTACACCTCTGACACTCCCAGGTACACCTCTGACACTCCCAGGTACACCTCATACACTCCCAGGTACCCCTGACACTCCCAGGTACACCTCCGACACTCCCAGGTACACCTCAGACACTCCCAGGTACAGCCTGACTCTGCCAGGTACATCTGACACTGCCAGGTACACCTCTGACAACTGAGATACACCGCCGACACTACAGGTACACCTCTGACACTCCCAGGTACACTCTCAGGCACTCCCAGTTGCACCTCTGATACCTCCTATACACTTCTGACACTCCCAGGTACACACTCTGATACTCCATGTACACTCTCTGACACTGCCAGGCTACACCCTGACACTGGCAGGTACACCTCTGACACCCCAGGTACACCTCTGACACACCCAGGTACACCTCTGATACTCCCAGGTACACCTCTGACACCTCCAGGTACACCTCCTATACACTCCCTGGTACACTTCAGACACTCCCAGGTACACCTCTGACACTTCCAGGTACACCTCTGACACTCCCAGGTACCTACTGACACTCCCGGTACTCTCTGATACTCCTGGCATACCTCTGACACCTTGTGGTTTATTCTTCTGACACTGCTGGGTACAATTACTGACACTGCAGGTACACTTCTGACACTCTGTGTACACTCTGACATCCTAGGTATACTTCCGATGCTTCAGGTACACTCTGACTATTTCAGGTGCATTCCTGGACTCCTGGTGTACACTCTGACACTTGGTGTACACTTGGACACTCTGTGAACATTTCTGAAACTTGGTGTGCCACCTCCTGACACACTTCCAGGTACAATTCTTGGACAGCAGCAATAAGATAACTGAACGAAGTACAAATTGA
>NW_024729103.1:0-22189 GCF_018991925.1 Homarus americanus
ATTGCTCTTCGACACCACAACCGCATCCAGCCCATACGGGCACGAACTGATCTCTATAAGAACAGCCCAGTCCCAACCATTGTAAAAATTATCGATAACTTGTAATAAATCAGTGTACTCACTCCCAGTAAACACTACTCCTTGCACTGTCACTATGTTGAAATGAACTGTAGTTTGAGCTTTTCCCCAGCTAGTTATTATATGTCTTATTTGTGTCACTCATGTTACTTGTATATTATTTGTAATTCGTAACCCATTCCCCAAATATGTAACTGTATATTTTCAGCCTTCTGGCTGCCAAGCACTTTCAATAAACCGTTAATTATTATTATTATTATTATTTATATGTTGGCCGATACCAACTCACTCCCCTGAACCCTCCTCCCCACCGGACTATCAACAAGTACTTGCCATAAGGTACTATCTCATTTGGCAAAGGAATGGAACCAGTGATGAATAGTGGTGAACAGTGCTTAACTCAGTGAAAAACAACTCGGCAGTTGAGTCTTACCCAAGCTAGCTAACCACCTTCACACAGTGAGGTCCCAGGTACCCGGTTATACTTCCCCTGAGACTCCACGATAGAGAGGCCTGGGACCACACCTCACCCACGTGAATGAGTGAGTCATGTGGACCACGTGGTGTCCCCAAGATGCTACGACACCACGTAGTGAATGTTTTGCTACAGCATCATCATGTGAAGTTCCTCATAACACCATCTGTGAGGTAACTGCTACATCCTCAGGCCCCTCATAACGCCATCTGTGAGGGAGTTACTACACTACGTGTCTGGTGTTCAACACCTCACCTTACATGATCTATGCGTGCAAACATTAATCTGTATGTTCACTGTGTGCTCCTTCACCTTTCTCTAATGAGGGCTTTTGTTAAACCACCAATGTATGTACTAAGTCAATTGTGTCCAATGTATACTTTCGAAAAGCCCTTGTTTGGGTTAGGTAGGAGAGAGTAGTCGTCATTATTGTCCAAGCCCCATTATTTATTTCTATATATAAGTAATGTAGGCTGGTTTTTAAATACCTCAATCCCCTAACGGTGCCGTTTGTATATTAAGAAATACCGAAGCCATACAGTACAACACCAGCGAATATGAAGTATCACTGTAACCGGCAACTGTTACTCACTCATACCTACATACATATATAGAGTCTTTACAGAATGATAGCAGACACGGGGAAGACGAACAACAAGAGGAGAAGAGTTAGAAGAAAATCAACTTCAAGCTAAGAAGAAGAATACCAAGACATTTCCTCCAAACAAGAAAACAACACACACACAATCAAGCCGACAAAACACTGAGAAACCATGGCGGAACCCAACATGCACCGGACGCTTGACCTGACTCTATCCTGCCGCATCCAGGCGAGTTGCTGCTTAAAGTCCCTCACGCAAGCGCTGTTTAGCCACTGCACCTATTCTATCCTCCTAAAATTCACTTCAATCCCCCCTGCCACTAGCATGTTATGTATGTATGTATGTATGTATGTATGAATGAATGCTAACTGCAACTTTGCGTATTAAAACTCATTACTCTTACCGAAGTAATATAGTGCGTGGTTATGTTATGTCATGTTAGGATAGATTATAAACTACATTGGGTTACATTTCGTGAGGTTCGGTGACGCTACAGGAAGTTAGGTGAGGTACCTGGAGGTTAGGTGGATGTTGACTGACTGACTGACAATTATTAGGAAGTGGTTCCAACACGTTCACACACAACCTATACTCATACCACAAGTCCAGAATTAGAGAGGATCATGTTATTGGATATATTTTCAACGATTTACTCAGTGTCTAACCAACTCTTTAGCGATTTAAATGTGGACCTAAAATTAGGTCCGTATATTTGTTTGTCGTGGTGGTGGTGGTGGTGTGCGCCCGTCCATCAGGTTGATTAACCACCAAAACCATAAAGGGTGCGGCCCTGCCGTTTCAGGGCATACACCACATCCATGGCGGTGACGGTCTTCCTTTTTGCGTGCTCGGTGTAGGTGACGGCGTCACGGATGACGTTCTCCAGAAACACCTTGAGGACGCCGCGGGTCTCCTCGTAGATGAGGCCGGATATACGTTTAACACCTCCACGCCGAGCTAGACGACGAATGGCGGGCTTGGTGATACCCTGGATGTTGTCACGAAGCACCTTACGATGACGCTTGGCGCCACCCTTTCCAAGTCCCTTGCCTCCTTTGCCTCGTCCAGTCATGTTGTTGTGGTTGCTACTACAGGTGGTCCTGGTGTGGCTTCGCCGAATCGAATCGAAAAATGCTAGTGACAGGGGGGAAGGAGGTTCAGGAGAAGAATAAAGGGAGGATTGAAGTGAATTTTAGGAGGAGAGAACAGATGCAGTGGCTAAACACCGCTTGCGTGAGGGATTATAAGATGGGGGCAGCAGCAACAACCCGGCTGGACGCGGCAGGGAGGCGACAAGACAAGGCCAGGCTAGCGTCAGGTCAAGCGTCAGGTCAAGCGTCAGGTCAGGCGTCAGGTGCGTGTTGGGTTGGGCAATGGATGTTCAGTGCTTGGTCGGCTTGATTGTGTTTTGGTTTCTTGTGTGGAGGGGATGTCTTGGTCTTCTTAGCTTGATGTCGATTTTCTTCTCTCTCTCCTTCTCTTCTTGCTCTCTTGAATTGTCCATTCGTTTGTGTTTGGGTCTTCTTGTTCGTCTTCCTCGTATTTTAAGTCCTCATAGGTGTGGAAGAATTCAGAGAGGGAGAGGTTGACCACGTGGGCTTCAGCACCACTGGCCGCGTGGGCTTCAGCACCACGGGCCACGTGGTGTTCTTGGTTCTGTGTGGTGGGCTGCTTCTGTTGAGTTTTCTTTTCTTGGTTTTTCTTTACTGCTGGTTTTTTCTTTTCTTGGGAGCGTACAGCAAGGAGGGCCTCTTTGTAGCTCAGTTTTTTCTCAAGACGAGCCTTGGCTACCCTGCATTCCTCCTTCCATCTGGGGCAGGTCCGGTCGGCGGAGGAGTGTGGGCCACCACAGGCAACGCATTTTTTCTCTGTGTTGGGGCAGGCCGTGTAGCGGTGTCCAGGGCTGCCACACATGGAGCAGGTGTCTTCCTGCGCCTCACACTTGTTTACAGTGTGTCCATAGTGCTGGCATTTGTAACACCGTTTCGGTCTGCAGTAGGGCTTGACTGGCATAGTTACCCACGCCAGTTGAGCTTCCTTGGGTAGGGTGGAGTGGTGTCCGATGAGGGCAGTGGTGTCGGACAGCTTCTTCACAACTTGGAGCTGCTGCTCCTTGAGGAGCTCACTCAGCTCTGCTTTGTCCATGTGGGCAATTTCGGCGTGGGAGATTACACCCAGCTTCAAGTTGTCCCACATGAAGGCAAACATTTTAAAAGGAATGCCGTTGATGTCTGGGATCTCCGCGAGTTGAGCGGGCATGCCCATCTCGGCGAAGGTGATCTTGATGTCACCATGGAGCTTTAGGCGTTCTACCTTGGTGACCCCCACGATCCCATTAGCTTCGAAAAACTTCTGGAGAACTAGGAGGTTTGGTTTCTTGGGGCAGGTCGGCGTGTCCGGACGTATCCGCGCCACGTTAACAAACTCGTATCCGTTCATGGTGAGGGAGAGAGAGCTTCGCCCACGGTTTGGTGGGAGTAGGTGGCGTGCTGTGGACGCAGCGGTAGTATCGTTCATCCAAGGCCGTCCCTCCCTCTTGGAGGTGGGGCGTAGCTTGCGGATGACGCATGCGGCACTCGTGGCCAATGAGGTGGCCACTGAGGTGGAGAATGTCTGTATATAAGCCCGCCCGCCTGCCGGGCCGCCCGTATTGACTATTTCGTCGTCGAGATGGCCCGTACTAAACAGACTGCCCGCCAGTCCACTGGAGGCAAGGCTCCACGGAAGCAGCTTGCCACCAAGGCAGCTCGCAAGTCCGCCCCAGCCACCGGTGGTGTCAAGAAGCCCCATCGTTACAGGCCCGGAACCGTCGCCCTTCGTGAGATCCGTCGTTACCAGAAGAGCACAGAGCTACTCATCAGGAAGCTGCCCTTCCAGCGCCTGGTGCGTGAGATCGCCCAGGCTTTCAAGACTGACCTGCGCTTCCAGTCGTCTGCCGTCATGGCTCTGCAGGAAGCCTCTGGGGCTTACCTGGTGGGTCTTTTCGAGGACACCAACCTGTGTGCCATTCACGCCAAGCGCGTTACCATCGCCTTGAGACGTCATTACATTGTATAGTAGGTCATCAATTCGGGAGGTGGGTGGGTGCAACAAACAAGAGCTAGTAACAAATAAATATATAAAGAATAAGTAAGTAAAGAAATAAATAAAATAAAAGAACATACAATAAAATAAAATAAAATTTTTTTTTACATGAAATAGGCATGCTGCAAACAAGAAATGAAGCCCAAACACACTTCATGTATGTCACTTTGCAGTGGGTGTAAAAGTACTCCACGCAGAATTTATTTATTTATTTATAATGTTTCGATTTAGTCCTGTTTCTACGCCAATAGAGAATGCAGATTATTATAAATTTTTTTTATTTATTTCCCTCTCAATATATCACTGTCGGTAACTGTCTCTTTAACATGTAACTGTGGCTCCGATGGAGCCGATTAAGTTGTAGTAGTGGGATGGCGTGTTTGTTGTGCACAAGTAACCTCTTACTTGGAAGAGGTGTACTTGGTGACAGCCTTGGTGCCCTCAGACACGGCATGCTTGGCCAGTTCACCGGGCAGCAAGAGTCGGACAGCTGTCTGGATTTCCCGACTTGTAATGGTGGAGCGTTTGTTGTAGTGCGCCAGGCGGGAAGCCTCGACAGCGATGCGCTCGAAGATGTCGTTCACGAAAGAGTTCATGATGGACATAGCTTTGGAGGAGACTCCTGTGTCGGGGTGCACTTGCTTCAGTACCTTGTAGATGTAGATGCTGTAGCTTTCCTTCCTCCTGCGCTTCTTCTTCTTGTCACCCTTGGCAATGGCCTTCTGGGCCTTTCCAGCCTTCTTGGCAGCCTTTCCGGAAGTTTTGGGAGGCATGGCGGCACAGTTACTCGTGGCGCGGAGCGAGAGAATTGAAAACTGGCCCGACTAACTTTTCCTTATATACCGAGCGGGCCGCTCAGGATCAGACTGGCTGCAGCTACGGCTCTCTTACATTGGTTGGGTCCGCGAGACGGCCACCTGGCCTGATCCTGAGCTTGGTATAAAAGACCAAGGTGGCGGGCGGAAATTTAACTCCTATCACGAAAAGCAGCAGCAGCAACATGTCAGGACGCGGCAAGGGAGGCAAAGTGAAGGGCAAGTCAAAGTCCCGTTCTAGCAGGGCCGGACTCCAGTTCCCCGTGGGTAGGATCCACCGTCTCTTGCGTAAAGGCAACTATGCTGAGCGTGTTGGTGCAGGTGCCCCTGTGTACCTTGCAGCCGTCATGGAGTACCTGGCAGCAGAAGTGCTCGAGCTGGCCGGTAACGCCGCCCGCGACAACAAGAAGACCCGCATTATCCCGCGTCATCTTCAGCTTGCCATTCGCAATGACGAGGAGCTGAACAAGCTCCTGTCTGGAGTCACCATTGCCCAAGGGGGTGTCCTTCCTAACATCCAAGCTGTGCTCCTCCCCAAGAAGACAGAGAAGAAATAAGAACCCAAGGTTCGTTCACACAAGACAACCTAACCAAACAGGCTCCTTTCGGAGCCACAGGATATCACTTAAAGAGAGAAATATACGACATCAACGTTTTGCAGGATAACACTCTATTTTACGTGTAATTAGCATAGTATTGTGGAAATTGAGTGAAATTGTTTTTGAATGTTGTAGATGTGAAGGGGTACTGCGGGGGCCTGGGGTGGGGGACTTAAACGGGACTTAGAAGGGCGCAAGAAGCAGCAGCAGCAGCAGCAGCAGCAAGAGGCGACCTTATTTTCACTCTGGTTCATTGACAGTACACATTTACCAGCAGCATACATTGGAGTCATATTGTAATTGTAGACTAATCAGTGTGGGCTAGCTAGCTAGCCAATTTGGGATAAAGAGCAAGAATGTAATGTCCTCAATGAAGTAATGACATAGTTCAAGATACAATAAGTGAGGTGGCCTGAAGTCTTTGACAGTGTCACATTCAATAATATAGTGCTTTAAAGGTGTATCACAAAGTTTACATGCTGAGTGTTCCGGTATGGGTACAGCGTGACTAACTTGCCAGATGTGTCTGTATCCTAACCTAATTCTGGCCACGACTACATCACACAGGCAGGCAGGAGCAAGTTGTTTGGACACTATTCCTAGCCCCCTTGGTCCCTGTTCACCTACTGTAGCAGTAAGTAGGTACCTGTTGTAAATCGAAAGGTTGCAAATTCGTATTCAAGGAAAGTTGTTGGAGCTTCTAAACTTGAACTGACACAATCCGAGGAGTGGTGACCCGAGGATCACAGACACTATCTCTCCCACTACAAATCCCTTCCTAACCTCCTGCTCCTTCCTATGTCCTCCCAAAATTGAACCATGCTATCGCAAAGGTAATAATACAGGTAGAGACAACAACATATTTTCCTATTGTCTTATTATATATTAATAACAGAAACGCTGCCGCCATCCCGGAGGCTTTACATTGTCTCACTGTTCATTCCCTCCACAATTCTTCCTCTTACTTCTTCTTCTTCTTCTTCTTCTTCTTCTTCTTCTTCCATGAATACTTTATTAACGGTGTATGTAAGTTTCACCATGTTTTGCACTACAGCGGTAGAGCAAAGTATATTTTGTTAGCAATAAACCAAAAGCATATTTTATGGCCTAATCATCACTACATAGAACACCACCCATAAAGCATGATACTAGTAGACCACAAAAACTGCTATAAACACCCAAAGCATATTTTATTGCCTAATCATCACTACATAGAACACCACTCATAAAGCATGATACTATTAGACCACAAACTGCTATAAACCCCAATAATAAACTATACTAGTGACTATAATTGTGTTACCCAATATTATACGAAATAATACTATAAAACATAATAATAAACACACTAATAGTGTATATTAGTGACTATAATTGTGTTACCCAATATTATACGAAATAATACTATAAAACATAATAATAAACACACTAATAGTGTATATTAGTTGAATGCACAATCTGATGAGAAGTCAAAAAAAAAAACAACAACATAACAATAACCTAGAAAGAGTGTAGAGTATTTTTGTGCAAACTATTATACTAGTAGATGGTCTAAGATAACTGTATGTGAAGGAAAAGGTGTGCTCTCCACTCAAACTTTCTTTTTATGAAATCTCCTACTCCCCAGCTGAGCGGTACGCCCAATGGGAAACAAAACGTGGCACATAACACGCCGCCCGCCAGCTCTGGCTCGGTGAATAGGAATCCGTAATCGGGCGGAGTATAAACAACACCGCCGCCAATGTGCTCCTCCCATCTCTGAGGAAATCTGGCGGGCAACTTAGTATTATATTAGCATGTAATAATAATAACAATAATAATAATAATAATACTACTACTAATAATAATAATAATAATAATATTAATAATAATAATATTAATAATAATAACATGCAATTTCATTTTATAACACATACTAACAAAATAGTGTATAGCCTACTATACTTAACTATAATAGGTTAGGTTGCGTAGGAGGATCTAAAAAGTACAGTAGTATATACACACACACACACACACACACACACACACACACATACATATAGACAACAAACTAAATTAGAAACCACACGTCAGTGAAGTTATCAAATCCTCCAGTTTCTGTCTCCACCTCCTACGCCGACTCAAGTCCCTCGGTGTTCCTGCACACGAGCTCCTCAGTGTTTACACAACATTCATACTTCCCAAGCTCACCTATGCCTCCTCCACCTGGTCTTCCTCCCTAAATGCCACACAACGTAAACACCTAGAAAAAGTGCAAAAGAGGCCATGCAAGATTATTCTCTCCCCTTCCTACTCCACATATCAAGAAGCGCTCAACACACTGACCGACCCTTTAGACTCTCACTGACCATCACCACGACCTCATCTGCCAATTTGGTAAGAAGCTTCTACACCGGCTCCTACTACCATCTGAGATCCCTAGTCCGAGAATTGCTCTTCGACACCACAACCGCATCCAGCCCATACGTGCACGAACTGATCGCTATAAGAACAGCCCAGTCCCAACCATTGTAAAAATTATCGATAACTTGTAATAAATCAGTGTACTCACTCCCAGTAAACACTACTCCTTGCACTGTCACTATGTTGAAATGAACTGTAGTTTGAGCTTTTCCCCAGCTAGTTATTATATGTCTTATTTGTGTCACTCATGTTACTTGTATATTATTTGTAATTCGTAACCCATTCCCCAAATATGTAACTGTATATTTTCAGCCTTCTGGCTGCCAAGCACTTTCAATAAACCGTTAATTATTATTATTATTATTATTTATATGTTGGCCGATACCAACTCACTCCCCTGAACCCTCCTCCCCACCGGACTATCAACAAGTTCTTGCCATAAGGTACTATCTCATTTGGCAAAGGAATGGAACCAGTGATGAATAGTGGTGAACAGTGCTTAACTCAGTGAAAAACAACTCGGCAGTGGAGTCTTACCCAAGCTAGCTAACCACCTTCACACAGTGAGGTCCCAGGTACCCGGTTATACTTCCCCTGAGACTCCACGATAGAGAGGCCTGGGACCACACCTCACCCACTTGAATGAGTGAGTCATGTGGACCACGTGGTGTCCCCAAGATGCTACGACACCACGTAGTGAATGTTTTGCTACAGCATCATCATGTGAAGTTCCTCATAACACCATCTGTGAGGTAACTGCTACATCCTCAGGCCCCTCATAACGCCATCTGTGAGGGAGTTACTACACTACGTGTCTGGTGTTCAACACCTCACCTTACATGATCTATGCGTGCAAACATTAATCTGTATGTTCACTGTGTGCTCCTTCACCTTTCTCTAATGAGGGCTTTTGTTAAACCACCAATGTATGTACTAAGTCAATTGTGTCCAATGTATACTTTCGAAAAGCCCTTGTTTGTGTTAGGTAGGAGAGAGTAGTCGTCATTATTGTCCAAGCCACATTATTTATTTCTATATATAAAAGTAATGTAGGCTGGTTTTTAAATACCTCAATCCCCTAACGGTGCCGTTTGTATATTAAGAAATACCGAAGCCATACAGTACAACACCAGCGAATATGAAGTATCACTGTAACCGGCAACTGTTACTCACTCATACCTACATACATATATAGAGTCTTTACAGAATGATAGCAGACACGAGGAAGACGAACAACAAGAGGAGAAGAGTTAGAAGAAAATCAACTTCAAGCTAAGAAGAAGAATACCAAGACATTTCCTCCAAACAAGAAAACAACACACACAATCAAGCCGACCAAGCACTGAGAAACCATGGCGGAACCCAACATGCACCGGACGCTTGACCTGACTCTATCCTGCCGCATCCAGGCGAGTTGCTGCTTAAAGTCCCTCACGCAAGCGCTGTTTAGCCACTGCACCTATTCTATCCTCCTAAAATTCCCTTCAATCCCCCCCTGCCACTAGCATGTTATGTATGTATGTATGTATGTATGTATGTATGTATGTATGTATGTATGAATGAATGATAACTGCAACTTTGTGTATTAAAACTCATTACTCTTACCGAAGTAATATAGTGCGTGGTTATGTTATGTCATGTTAGGATAGATTATAAACTACATTGGGTTACATTTCGTGAGGTTCGGTGACGCTACAGGAAGTTAGGTGAGGTACCTGGAGGTTAGGTGGATGTTGACTGACTGACTGACAATTATTAGGAAGTGGTTCCAACACGTTCACACACAACCTATACTCATACCACAAGTCCAGAATTAGAGAGGATCATGTTATTGGATATATTTTCAACGATTTACTCAGTGTCTAACCAACTCTTTAGCGATTTAAATGTGGACCTAAAATTAGGTCCGTATATTTGTTTGTCGTGGTGGTGGTGGTGGTGTGCGCCCGTCCATCAGGTTGATTAACCACCAAAACCATAAAGGGTGCGGCCCTGCCGTTTCAGGGCATACACCACATCCATGGCGGTGACGGTCTTCCTTTTTGCGTGCTCGGTGTAGGTGACGGCGTCACGGATGACGTTCTCCAGAAACACCTTGAGGACGCCGCGGGTCTCCTCGTAGATGAGGCCGGATATACGTTTAACACCTCCACGCCGAGCTAGGCGACGAATGGCGGGCTTGGTGATACCCTGGATGTTGTCACGAAGCACCTTACGATGACGCTTGGCGCCACCCTTTCCAAGTCCCTTGCCTCCTTTGCCTCGTCCAGTCATGTTGTTGTGGTTGCTACTACAGGTGGTCCTGGTGTGGCTTCGCCCACGGTTTGGTGGGAGTAGGTGGCGTGCTGTGGACGCAGCGGTAGTATCGTTCATCCAAGGCCGTCCCTCCCTCTTGGAGGTGGGGCGTAGCTTGCGGATGACTCTAACCCGAAAGGCCCATACAGACCACATTCACCACCTACTCCGGGTCATCACACGATACCCACCACCCAGATAGCTTAGAAAGCATCCTCTCCCAGCAAGTGCGGACCCCAGTTCGGGGGGCGCGCCACTCCGAGGCTGACCACGTCCAAGAGTGGGGGCCGGTGGTAAGCGTCCACTGATCGGGGGTCCGCTCACACTTGCAACCTGCAGTATCCCTCCAATCTGCAGGTGGGACCACCTCCAATCCCAATCCGGTCTGGCTGCTCCTGGAGCTCCAGCCGGAATCACCAAACGGGCCGCCTATAGGCAAAGGCCCGTGTCGGACTACGGTCCGACAATCTATACAACAACAACAACAACCGGGCCGCCCACTCATCGCATCGCTCCTGAACGAAGAAGACCTCTCAACAAGACCTCCTGCTGGACCCGGAACTTTGAAGACCGCCCTCTCCCTTGTGCCATTGTTGGCCATCTTCCCGGACCGGACCACCCACGACTGTCATCGCCCACAACAAC
Source organism: Homarus americanus (assembly GCF_018991925.1). Lineage (NCBI taxonomy): Eukaryota > Metazoa > Arthropoda > Malacostraca > Decapoda > Nephropidae > Homarus > Homarus americanus. Next base: position 10,997 of record NW_024729103.1, read on the forward strand.
TCACGAGCGTTTCTGGTTTATCGAGCATTAGCTTGCCCTCCCCACTGGTGGTGTGAGTGACCCACACTCCAGCTGGAGAGCAGTTATAGCGCGATATTCCCGGCGTGGTTTGAGCTCTTTTCCTTCTACTACTATTTTTCCTTTTTCGCTCTGACCTAGGGACCTGCACCCTCAAAAGTGTATTCGTCCTGCGGTTCCCCCTGTAACTGTTCACCTCCCTCCCAGGAGATTGTGAACACGAAAGGGGGTTGGAGCAAAACCCATCCCAGCCGAGTCTTTCCAGGAAAACCGTGATCGTGCGGGTCCACCTGGAAAGAGGGTAGCAATCCTTATCCTTCCCAAATAGGCACACTTAGCTCACGTCTATAAGTGAGCAGTCACATACACTAGGAAGTAGGCTTCCCCAACGGGGCTCCGGGAGAGAAGCTCAGGAACCACTCTACGACCACCAGCCAGTGGGGGGTGCTGTAATTCCTCTGCATTTTACTCAACCGGAATAGGTAGGATCTAATAATAAAAAAATAAAAAAAATAAAAAAAAAAAACAACAACAACCCGGTTATGGAGCGCGTACGCCCTCCTAACCGCGACCCCCGCCTGAACCGCCAACCTGACGACCCGAACCACGACAGGCTTCGCACAGAGAAAGCAGACCAGTTACGCGCCTTCAATGAAGCCCTGAAAACTAGGAACACTGCCACCACCTCCAACAACTCCACCACCACCAGCACCTCCACCACCACCACCACTGCTACCGCTACTGAGGACAACTGGACGAAGGTAGAAAACAAGAAACGCCGACGTGCTTTTTCGGGAAACGAATGCCGTCAAGCAGCCCCAAAGGCACCCATCACCACCACCAGCTCACCTCCAACGACACTGCCAAAATTCCGGATCACGAAAACGGACGCAAAAACAACATATGCCGCCGTCACAGAGATGGAAAAGCTAAATCCTCTGGCCAAGTTCTCAGTGCGGCCCAACCTAAAGGGGGAGATGATCGTTCACCCCAAAGACAAGAACTCCACCACCACCCTCGACACTTACCTGCAAAGCACCACCACCATTACTTCAACCAAGCTAGACCCCGCCCAGAAACTGATGAAGTCGGTAGTCCTCCGGTACCCAAAGGAACTACCTCTCGAACCCCTGGAGAACCACCCGAAGATCCTAAAAGCCGAGAGATGCTCTCCCCTGTCCGACAAGACGGCCACCACGAAACAAGTGCTCATAACGCACTACGGCTCACCCCCCAGCACCATAGACCTCAAAGCCTGGGGGATCTACGAAGTGAGGCCCTTCGTCCCAGAGCCCCTGCGGTGCTTCAGATGCCAGAAATACGGGCACCATCAGACAAGGTGCACGTACAGGGAGATCTGCGCAGTCTGCGCACAGAAGCACGGCACACACTCCTGCCTCACCAAGCTGAAAAATGGGGAAAAAATTGCCCCCAAGTGTGCCAACTGCGGGGGCAAACACCACGCCTGGAATCCTGGATGCTCCGAGAGAACAAAGAGGGTCCAGGCAAACCGACCAGCAGCAAGACCGGCCCCCACCGCCTACACACCAGCCCCACCAAGTACCTTCGTGTGGGGAACCCAAAGGCCCAAACAACAGAGACAACCTCCTCAGCCAGTCAACACCCAAAGTGCAGCCCAGTTTCCTGGCCTCACTACAGCCACACCTCAGCCACCCAAGCAGCAGACAACGACAACCACGAGCAAGACAAAAGAAGTACACACCAAGGCACCAGAAGGAATGATACACTTATCAGACCTAGCCAAGGTACTGACAACCTTCGCGGAGGGCCTAGCCGGACTACTGGGCCACAAGATCCAACCCACACAGCTCCAAATACTCATGGGGAGCGTCCTCGGGCAAGTCGCCACAGCTCCAGCCACCTCAGTGGAGGAAGCCACGCCGGTCCGCACACGAGTAACAGCCGAGGTACACTCTACACCGAAGAAGGCCACCAGAGAACCCAAGATACCGACAGCTCCCAAGATACCGACAGCTCCCAGAAAGAAACTGGACGTTTCAACTCCCCTGAACCGAACCACGGCCCAGAAGGCAAAAACCACAGAACACGAAGACATGGACCTGATCCAGTTGGAATCGAGCTTGGACATCTCCATCGAGAACCACCAGAAGTCCCCGATGAAACAGTGGTGGAAAACGTCAGCACCCTGAACATCCTTACATGGAATGCTCAGGGCATCAAAAACAAAAAACACCTCCTACAAGAAGCAGCAGCCAAGGACAAGCTTGACATCATACTCCTACAAGAAACACTTCTACAAGAACACCACTGTTTCAAATTCAGCGGTTACAAGACATACAGGAGGCATTTCACGCAGGCGTCAACAAGAGGATGTATGATCTTGGTCAAGTCAAGCATACCCTCCGCCGATGTCACGCAGCAATTTCCATGTGGGGAAAACATCGAGACACAGGCCGTCAAAGTAACCCTCCAAGAACGGGAATTAACTGTTCACAACATCTACAAGAACCCAAGGGGCTCACTGGAGGTTACTCAATTATTTGCTTCGGCCGCTGACCACGTCACACTCATAGGAGGAGATTTCAACGCACATCATCCCTTCCTAAGCTCGGCAAGCCCCACAAATGAAGACGGCCTACACCTATACACCACCTTTCAAGATACACCCGAGATCTGCCTCCTGAACACCGGAGAGCCCACCCACACTAGGGGAGGAAGGCTAGATCTAACCTTCGTCTCCAGTACACTACAGCCTTCGGCCTCCTGGCAGATACACCCCACGCTGACCAGTGACCACTTCGCCACCCTAACAACGCTGAAGGTGAACAAACTCCCCACTCCACCCCCCCCGAGATGGAGATACAACACTCAAAAGGCAGACTGGGGACTCTTCAAGAAACACCTGGCAAAGTGGCGCGAAAAATCACAGCCGGCCGGCGCAGCACCCGCGGATGAGACAACCCTCCACCACCAATTGGTCGAGGCGTTTCACCTAGCGGCAGAAGAGGCTATCCCAAAAACAAAACCCACATCAAGACAGTACAATGATTACTGGTACTACTGTCCCAGGGTGAAAGAACTCAACCACAGAGTGAACATGGCCCAAAGAAACTACAGGAGACATCCCACGGCAACAAACAGACATCTCCTGCAAGTCATAGTTAAGGATACCAGGGAAGAGAAGGAAGAAATTAAAAACGTAAGCTGGCTCAAGTGGTGCTCCGAACTGAACGAGCACACCTCCCTTGGCAAGATGTGGGCCCAGATCCGAAGGGCATCTGGGAAGGCAACACCACCACCACCAACTCATCCCAACCCAGAAGAGGAAGCCGAGAGACTTGCAAAGCTGTTCTCTGACCGAGCAGCAACGAAGAACCTCCCGAGTCAGGCGGAGGAGACACAACGGCGTCTGCGACAGGTCAGACTCCAGATGATCCAAGAGGCCTGCAACAGTAAAGATGACACTGACAGACCATTCAACCAGCAAGAACTCCAGAAGTCGCTAAAACGAAGCAAGGATACAGCTCCAGGGGCCGACAGGATAACCTACTCCATGCTTTCTCATGCCGGTACAGCCGGACACGAGGCTCTGCTGCAAGCCATCAATGCTTCGTGGACAGCACAAAGACTCCCACCGGAATGGAAGAAGGCAGATATACAGCCCATTCCAAAGCCCAGAGAACCAGACAAACCGAGGCCCATCTCCCTTCTCAGCTGCATAGCGAAGACCGGAGAAAGAATGGCTCTCAACCGACTCAAGTGGAAAGTAGGCAGCCCACACCCTCACATCTTTGCTTACACCGAGAACACCGGCACAGGCAACAACATCGCCGAGATACTCAGCACAGTGGACAACAAACCAGCTCTGGTGGTCTTCCTCGACCTGGAGAAAGCCTTCGAACTAGCAAATCCTTTGGCCATTACAACTACGCTCGCTAAAAAAGGCGTCAAGGGAAGGTTGCTGGGGTGGATCCAGAACTACCTCACACAGAGAGAAGCACGAGTACGCTTTCAGGGAGCAACCTCAAGCTACAGGGTCCACGAAAACGGAACCCCACAAGGAGGCATCCTCAGTCCAATGCTGTTCAACGTCCTGATGGAAAATCTGGTCAAACTTCCCTTCAGACAAACAGCCAAGCTCCTATGCTATGCAGACGACTTACAGCTTATAGTAAGAGGATCGAACAGACTAGCCAACACGCAACACGCACTCCAACTTATAGAAGAGGAGTGCAACAGACTTGGACTCAAGATAAATCCAGCCAAGTCGAAAGCGATGGCCATCTGCACAGACACACCAGACAAGATGCTCTCCATACAAAACACGCCGGTAGTCTGGACCAACGCCCACCAGTGTCTTGGAATCTTGTTTGACCAGAAACTCACCTTCAAGCCGCAACTCGAGTATCTCAGGCACAGGACGAAGAGCAGACACAATATAATGAGGTCGCTCACCAGCAAATCCGCAGGAGCAAACCTTCATGTGCTCAAAGCCTGCTACACAGCCGCCATCAGATCGCTGGTAGATTACAGTGCTCCAGCACTCATTGGACTGAGAGAAGACCAAATAGCTAAGCTAGAAGTCATCCAAAACAATGCTCTCAGGACCATGCTCGGAGCACCCATGTGGACCAGAATTTGCAATCTGCAAATGGAAACCGAACTACCACCCCTGGCAGTACGAGTCAAGCAGGTGACAGCCGGTCTCCTCGCCAAAATCTGTAGAGCAGACAAGCCCACAGTTGCCAAGATTCGAATCAGAGCCTCCCTCCACCTCGACCACAGAGTGCGAGGGGCCACCTGGTCGCACGAGGCAAGCGAGGTCATCCGGCACCTGCAAGCAGAAACACTCGTCAAGAACAACCAAGACACACGAGACAATGGTTACGCTGTTCCTCCACCATGGAGCCCTCCACCAGCCACACTCAAATTCACCGACCTCGGCGATAGTAAAGCCAACCTCCAGAAGGAGGACCTCCAAAAAATATCTCTCCAAGCCATAGCCACCGAGACACCGGCTGATGCAGCATCATACTTCACAGACGGCTCGGTGGACCCAAAACATCACAGATCCGGAGCGGCCTTCTACACCCAAGGTCAGACCCTCAAATGGAGACTTTCCAACGACTGCTCCACCCTACAAACAGAACTGGTAGCAATCTCAAAGGCCCTACAACACGCTGCAACACAACACAACAAGTCCGTCATAATTCACACGGACTCGAAATCGGCCATGCAGGCGCTGCAACACAGTCAACCAAGAGACAACGTCCACATCATCACCTCGATCCTCGCACAGCTACAGAAATTCCAAAGCCAAAACCGACCAGTCGTCTTACACTGGATTCCCAGTCATGTAGGGATCGGAGGAAACGACGTGGCAGACGAAGCAGCCAAGGCAGCTACACGTTCCAGTAGCGTACACATCCAAGTTCCAGCAAGTGTGCAACAGATCAAGAATCACCTCAGAAAGACTACCAAGCTCCAGATCAAAAAGAGCTTCCTTCATGCACTCAACGCTGGTTCCCAATCAGCCAAATGGTACCTGGCGGCCACAAAAGGGGAACCACCTTTCGCTGACAAGAAAACTCCAAGACAAACCCAAGTCAGCCTTCACCGACTACGACTAGGGTACAAGTGCTCCTGGCAGATGATCGGAAATGACGTCATGGAATGCTCCTACTGTCAGGAGCCAGCAGCCAACCCACTTGAACACTATCTCCTCGATTGCGAGGTCACACAAAGCCTCCGAAACAGAACTCAAATCTCCCAAGAAACACACACAACACCAGCAGCCACTCTAACCCGAAAGGCCCATACAGACCACATTCACCACCTACTCCGGGTCATCACACGATACCCACCACCCAGATAGCTTAGAAAGCATCCTCTCCCAGCAAGTGCGGACCCCAGTTCGGGGGGCGCGCCACTCCGAAGCTGACCACGTCCAAGAGTGGGGGCTGGTGGTAAGCGTCCACTGATCGGGGGTCCGCTCACACTTGCAACCTGCAGTATCCCTCCAATCTGCAGGTGGGACCACCTCCAATCCCAATCCGGTCTGGCTGCTCCTGGAGCTCCAGCCGGAACCACCAAACGGGCCGCCTATAGGCAAAGGCCCGTGTCGGACTACGGTCCGACAATCTATACAACAACATATATATATATATATATATATATATATATATATATATATATATATATATATATATATATATATATATATATATATATATATATATATATATATATATATATATATATATATATATATGTATATATATATACCTAGATCACGCGCACCTACAGTGATTTACTTGCATAAATGGATTCCACGCGTCACTTCTTCATCCTCTCTACAAGCTGTCCTGGACTGTCTCCTTTCGTTACTGAATACTCCTCTTCGATGATCAAGGCCCACAAATTGAAAATACGTTTGAAATTTCTCCAGACATGCCTCAGTGAAAAAGTTATGCCTAGATCAATCCTACCACAACGTGTCCTGAAGATGTCTGACCGCCCCTTTGATGAGTTCCAAGAAATCATCCTTAAGAAACATTTTGAAATAAAGAAAATTGAAGTGGATGAAGCCTTCCGTATTGTAAGACAAAAAAAAGCGCGCTTTTAATATGACCATACCGAGCTATTGGAAAAAGTTCATGTTAGACTACTGTTTTGATAACCTGAGACGTGAGCGTTCTGATCTTCAAGCCAAGATAGACCACAAATTGGCACTCCTTATTAGAAATAGTGATTGGACTAAGGATGCCAATAACAACTGTGTAGTGAATCTTTCCTCGAAACAACTAGACAATGATACCTTGTGCGCCCTCGGCTATGGTTTAAGTTTTGATGGTTCTAACAAGGGAGTCGACAGTGTTGACATAGCCAGAGCATTTTGCAATTTGGAGAAATTCAGTAATTTGACAAGTGAAGAAGTGAACATGTGTAAAGGTGTCGTGTATGCATCTATGTCTAAGCCTTGTGTTCCAAACTGTCCAGAAAGATTCACCAAAGCAATCCAAGCCCTTAAGAAAAATATGGATCTACATGTCACTAAAGCAGATAAAGCCAACACAGTAGTGATCTTAAACAAAGATGACTATATCTCTAAAATGAATGACCTCTTATGTGATACTACAACATATTCTAAACTCATAAATAATCCTCTCAACACTGTCAACACCCAGTTCAACAAAAAACTGAAGTCCCTATTGAGAGGCAAAGCTACGCTCATTAAACATCTTACTTCAACGTCCCCTCCACTGCCATACATGTACGGTGTAATCAAGACCCACAAGCCCAATAACCTAGCAAGACCCATCATTAGCTCAGTTGGGTCAATCTCTTATAAACTATCTAAATGGTTAGTTTCTTTACTAAATCCCCTAGTTGGCAACATTTCCAACTCCAATATCAAGAATAATATGGATCTGGTTGATAAACTCAATAACTTACACATTAATCATGATTTTAAACTGGTCAGCTTTGATGTAACGTCACTCTTTACAAAGGTCCCAGTTGATGATTTACTAGAGTTCCTCATAGATTCCCTGGATAACATTTCACTGCCCGTCTCGAAAGACGACTTCATCGAACTCATCAAACTATGTATTAAGGATTGCAAATTCGAATTCAATGGGGAATATTATGCTCAAAAATTTGGTATGGCAATGGGTAATCCACTCTCACCTGTATTAAGCAACCTATATATGGAATTCTTTGAAAAGAAACTAAGTAATATTTTACCACCCTCAGCAGTCTGGTTTAGATATGTTGATGATGTATTATGTCTCTGGCCATGTAATGAGGACCTAAAAGCTTTCCTACCACAACTTAACAACTTAGCCCCCTCGATCAAATTCACTGTGGAATTAGAGCAAGACTGTAAATTGCCATTCCTAGACTGTCTGATACACAGAATAGGTAACACTTTTAAGTTCAGTATTTATAGAAAACCAACTAATGTGTGTTCATACATTCATTATTATTCTGCCCACCATAATAAAGTCAAACCGTCAGTATTTTCAACAATGTTTTTACGTGCCTTGAGAATTTGCAGTCCGGAATTCATCGATGAGGAATACAAATATATATACAATATTGGCTCAAACCTTAAATACCCTAGATCTTTCATAGACAAATGCTTAAACATTACTAAGAAAACTTTTTATAGAACTGACCCCAAGCCCACCCATGACCATAAGAATATCTTAATATTACCATTTCACAAAAATTTCTCACACATTCCTGCACAGCTAAAAACCTGGAACGTCAATGTGGCATTTAAAAACTCATGCACTGTTAAACAAATGTTAATCAAGAACTCCCCCAACAACACAATTGGTTGCATTTATAAAGTTCTTGCAAGGAATGTAATATGTTTTACTTAGGCCAGACAGGTAAAGATCTTGCAACTAGAATTAAACAACACAAATACAGTGTTAGGACAGGCCAGGAATCCAATGCTCTGTTTGTTCATTTGAGGGATAACAAGCATTGCATTGACTGGGATAATGCCTCCTCAATATTACCATGTAAGTCAATTGACAGTAGGAACATCATAGAATCTAGCCTTATTAAACATACCGAAGCATTCAACATGAATTTGAGTAACGGCATGTACAAGCTGGACAATTTTGTAATTAAGAAGATTTGTGATCAGGTGAAAAGGCCGGGTCACTTGACCATCTGACCTGACCACCAACCGTTGTGTGCTATTTAAAGATTAGTAGGGTCATTACCTAATACCTGACCATTGTGGACCTGGTCTCACCCTCCTCTGTATATATACACCTTGATTTGTATTACTCTCTCTAGTCTGTACTCACCCCTGAAGATGTGAATTACACGAAAGCGCTTGGGAACTTCGTGTTTTCTTCTTTCCTTGTGGTTATCAGCATATACCTAGATCACGCGCACCTACAGTGATTTACTTGCATGTGTGTGTGAGTGTGTGTGTGAGTGTGTGTATGTGTGTGTGTGTGTGTGTGTGTGTGTGTGACTGTGTGTGTGTGTGTGTGACTGTGTGTGTTAGTACTCTGACGTGTTCACTTAATAACTTGTCCCTCAACAACGTCGATAAACAAGGGAGTAAATTTGTAGTTTATTTATAACTTGGCACTGATCGTCACAAAAGTTTTAGGTACACTTGTGGAAACACCGATACACACACTCACATAAACAGACACACACACTCACATAAATAGACACACACACACACACACTCACATAAACAGACACACACCCCTGCTCGCTGGAAATATGTCGACGACTCCACCATTGGGATCAGCGTCAACAATTCTGCTCCCAACTATACCGCCCTCCAGGATTTATTGAACAGTCTCCAAAACTGGGCCACCAACAACCATGTCACCATCAACCATACCAAGCCATGGTTATGCACATCAACCTCTCCTCCGACATTGTCCCACCTCCTTCCATTACCCTAGGTCCGAACACACTCCAGGTTATAGATTCCACGAAGCTCCTCGGCGTCACCATAGACAACAAACTAAATTGGAAACCACACGTCAGTGAAGTTGTCAAAGCCTCCAGTTTCCGTCTCCACCTGCTCCGCCGACTCAAGTCCCTCGGAGTTCCTGCACACAAGCTCCTCAGTGTATACACAACATTCATACTTCCCAAGCTCACCTATGCCTCCCCCACCTCGTCTTCCTCCCTAAATGCCACACAACGTAAACACCTAGAAAAAGTGTAAAAGAGGGCATGCAAGATTATTCTCTCCCCTTCCTACTCCACATATCAAGAAGCGCTCAACACACTGACCCTTTCGACTCTCACTGACCATCACCACGACCTCATCTACAAATTTGGTAAGAAGCTTCTACACCATCCCCGACACCGGCTCCTACTACCACCTGACATCCCCTGTCCGAAAATTGCTGTTCGACACCACAACCGCATCCAGCCCATACGTGCACGAACTGATCGCTATAAGAACAGCCCAGTCCCAACCATTGTAAAAATTATCAATAACATGTAATAAATCAGTGTATTCACTCCCGGTAAACACTGCTCCTTACACTGTCACTATGTTGAAATGAACTGTAGTTTGAGCTGATCCCCATCTAAGTTATTATATGTCTTATTTGTGTCACTTATGTTACTTGTATATTATTTGTAATTCGTAACCCATTCCCCAAATATGTAACTGTAAATTTTCAGCCTTCTGGCTGCCAAGCTCTTTCAATAAACCGTTAATTATTATTATTATTATTACACACTCACATAAACATACAGACACACACACACACACAAAGACTGAATGCACCTAGTAATATCAAAACCCTCTTGTCATCCACCTACACTCCCTGAGATAAGAAGAGATAGAAGACAGACACACAAACGGAGATCCAACCACAAAAAAATTAACTCCTTGGATACAAAAAGGTTGGATAGCTCTTTCTTCCTCCACAGCCTTCCACAAAGACGAGAGAAGAAGGCAAAGGGAGTGTGGACCGTTTCTTCCAAGTCACAGAATACTTGAAACTTCCTCAGAGGGGCATGGTGGTGTTCTCGAGAGCTGAGGGCCTGGAGGGAAGGACTCTTACAGATGGTCAAAATAACCGCGAGTGGACCACCGTGTCTCATGCTTGGTCATGTGAGGGAAGTGAGCATCCTACAGATTGAGTCACGAACTATATCTTCTCTTCTGAGGCACCAAGTTGAGTGTCATGGTAGGATGGAGTATTTTAGAACATCATCAAGATATTCTAGTGTGGCGTCTGAGATCCATCTTGGCCACTGTTTAAACAACAAATCGCGCATAGAAGCACCGAAATGAGGATAACATTACACAAACACCTGAGAGTTGAAAAAGTGATACCTAAAGGGGGAGGGAAGAGTCTCCCCAAGGGCCACACCACAACCCACGGGAGGACCACTGTAATCTTTGGCCACAACAGGAACAAAGAACTATTCAACAACACCTCAAACGTAGACTGCTTTGACCTTCATTTTCTTTTGGTTTTGTATTGTCTGGTTGAAAACTCTAAGTCTACCTTCAGGATAAAACACACACACACACACACAGACCACCATCATGCTTCATCTTTATGACCAGTTAAACCAAGCACCTTCTTCAGAGGCACCAAGGATGCATCACACAAGCTCTTAAGGTATGTCGGGATACTTGAAGGGGGTCTCTAAGGCCTGTCGGGATACTTGAAGGGG
>NW_024729104.1:0-2500 GCF_018991925.1 Homarus americanus
ACATCGTTATTTTTCGTCACTACCTCCCCGTGCCGGGAGTGGGTAATTTGCGTGCCTGCTGCCTTCCTTAGATGTGGTAGCCGTTTCTCAGGCTCCCTCTCCGGAATCGAACCCTGATTCCCCGTTACCTGTTATAGCCATTGTAGGCGCATAACCTACAATCGAAAGCTGATAAGGCAGACACTTGAAAGAAGCGGCGCCGGTGCGGAGACCGTGCGCTCAGCCCGAAGTTATTCAGATTCACCACAGGTGGGTTACGGACCGGGGCCCGACCAGTTTTGAACTAATAAAAGCGCTCTTCCCTTGCGGTCAGAGACCAATTGCATGTATTAGCTCTAGAATTGCCACAGTTATCCAAGTAAGTGGGTTTACAGATACAATGAAACATAGCTGATTTAATGAGCCATTCGCGGTTTCGCCTTAAATCGGCTTGTACTTACACATGCATGGCTTAATCTTTGAGACAAGCATATGACTACTGGCAGGATCAACCAGGTAGCTGCTGCTGTTGGCGGCGCCTATCACGGCGGCCAAAATAGTGAGAGAGAGATTGAGAGAGAGGCAGAAGACATTGGGCGAGGGACCGCACGTTGGCCTTAGAGAAATAGCAAACCAGATGATCAGATCTAACTGCACCTTCTCTTGCTATCCTCGGCGCCGGCAGCGCCACCGTGTGTGCCAATTTCCTCCCTTATCCGCTCCTCTTTGCCCCAGCTCCAGCGAGGCAGCCGACATTGGGCGAGGGACCGCACGTTGGCGAATCTCCTCCCTTATCCGCTCCTCTTCTCTTTGCCCCAGCGAGGCAGAAGACATTGGGCGAGGGACCGCACGTTGGCCTTAGAGAAATAGCAAACCAGATGATCAGATCAAACTGCACCTTCTCTCGCTATCCTCGGCGCCGGCAGCGCCACCGTGTGTGCCAATCTCCTCCCTTATCCTCTACTCTTCTCTTTGCCCCAGCGAGGCAGCCGACATTGGGCGAGGGACCGCACGTTGGCCTTAGAGAAATAGCAAACCAGATGATCAGATCAAACTGCACCTTCTCTCGCTATCCTCGGCGCCGGCAGCGCCACCGTGTGTGCCAATCTCCTCCCTTATCCGCTCCTCTCCTCTTTACCCAGCTCCAGCGAGGCAGCCGACATTGGGCGAGGGACCGCACGTTGGCCAATCTCTCCTCTCTTTCTTTTCACTCTCTTACTGTTTGTGGGGACGTGGGCTCATGAGCGCCATCGTCGCCCAATATTGGTTAGGTTGTGTATTTCACGGGTGGGAACCGCCATCATCGTTGTTAGGTGATGGGGTAACCTAACGTGTGCTTTGACGAGTTTTGGCTGCTAAACTCTCTTTTTAGTATACTCGGCTCCCAGACTGCGCCCTGGTCGTGTTGAACCATGAGCGTTGTCTATGCACATTTAGGGTAGCCGTTTGCGCGTGGAATAGTGCAATGAATCTCGGTCAAGAGACGGTTGGGCGCTGCATTGAAGGCCGGCACAGACGCGAAGACGGGGTGATCAGCCAACGCAAGTCCGCTAAGTGGGGCAGACAGCAAGGCGAAGGGGAGCCCCGTTCCGGACTGAAAGGCCGCAGCATATGCTGTGACGGAAACTAGTAGGGTGGCGACGTGTGCGCCGAGAGAGAGACGGAGTAAATAATGTCCAAACGGAAGAGAGACCTGGCAAGTGTAATTGATAGAGCGCGAGCCTACTCGCCATAAGCCCGCTCCACTGCCATTCCTCTGATCCAATGAGACTAAAATCTCTCTCCTTCTGCTCCAGCCATTGCAGGGCAGGGAAGCGACGGCAATTTTGGTTGTTGTTTTGAATGCCGCGCTTTGCTTCACAGAGGCGCTCCGCTGGGGGGCGGAAGATATTTCACACCGAATATGTGTGTGAAGGCACCCTCTCCCCTTAATATAGTGAAATAGTGCAATCCAGCATACAAGGTCGGACGATAGGACATTCACCGTACCGCACCTCGAGAGTGGATGTTGGGTAAGGTTAAAACCGGACTGTTCGCAGACAGCCGAATAACCCGGTTCCGGACTAATTGGTGGATGCAACATCATGATGATGCTGCTGCTGTCGCGGAAACCGCAGTGGCGACGGGAGAGAGTAATAATGTTCAATAGGGAGAGCGACCTGGCTAGTGTAATTGATAGATCGCGAGCCTACTCGCCATTAGCCCGCTCCACTGCCATTCCTCTGACCCAATGAGACTATTCTCTCTCTCGCTCTCCTTCTGCTCCAGCCATTGCAGGGCAGGGAGAGGAAATCGACGGTAATTTTGGTTGTTGTTTTTGAATGCCGCGTTTTGCTTCGCAGAGGCGCCGAAGCGCTCCGCTGGGGGGCGGAAGATATTTCACATCGAATATGTGTGTGAAGGCACCCTCTCCCCTTAATATAGTGAAATAGTGCAATCCAGCATACAAGAGCGGACGATAGGACAGTCACCGTACCGCACCTCGAGAGTGGAAGTTGTTTGATCGTTTGTTAGGCAAGGT
>NW_024729104.1:7500-9211 GCF_018991925.1 Homarus americanus
GATCCCTCAATGGCCATGCTGGTGAGGATACCGATGCCACGGCCTCTGATACCCATTTTCCCAAGCAGTTTCGCGGTGGCTGTTCGAATGCCACCCCGTGCGCCAATGGCAGCGCCCAGGAAAGCAATATCTCCGACGGGGGTCGCTAGTTCCCGTCTGGTGATGTACCTCCTTACGTCTGCTTCGTACGCCCTGTACTTGTCGGCTTTGAACTGCTCGGCTCTGTGGAGAGCGTATTTGTCGCTCTCGTAGGGTATGCAGAGGTCGAGCACCGAGTACCGGCCATTTTTCTGTAATAGCAGGTCAGGCTTGACAAATGTGTGCCCGGTTGGTATGTGGGGCTCCATTTGTACATCATAGTTCTCCCTCTCGAGCCACTGGCCGAGTTTCCTGAGGATAGCATCGTGTCTGATTACCCTGTGGTTCTGAGCAGCTTGGCAGGACTGCAGTAGGTGCATTAAGTCTTCCTGCCCTTCTCCACAGCGGCGGCACGTCAGTCTAGCTAGCTCCTCATTCGGCACCCGGCCAATGGCTCTCGAGACTCGGCATGAGACGGACTGGGACCGGAGTCGTAACAGATCAATTGGTTTCCTTCCTGGTCCGAGATCGTTTTTAAGGATCCCGTTGCAGGCCTGCTTTCCGTAGAAGTTTTCTGCACCCCTGCCACTCCAGGAGCGGCTCCACTCGTCCCTCATCTTCTCCACAGTCTCCTTCTTCATCCGCCGCGTAGACTCGGCGCTGATATACTCTACCCCGAAGTGCCTCGCCATTGCTGCCACCTCCTTCCCCCAGAGTCCATCCGCTGCTATCAGTCGAACGGCTGGGTCACTGGAAGTCCTAAGGCGGTGGAGCAATCCCATTTTCATGCGGGTGATACTCTCTAGTAAGCGGGGCACTCCCAATCCTCCATCTTTCAGGGGCAGGCCAGTGAGGGACTTGTGGAGAGTATGGGGAAGGTGGAACCACTTCCTCACGTGTACGTTGATCTTCTTGTCCAGGCATCGCAGCAGATTGAGGGAGCTCGAGCCTTTCACGTACTTGTACTGCAGCTTGGGGATGACGTGTTGCCGCAGTAGTCTGAGTTTTTGCAGGGGTTTCAGAGCGCTTCCTCCTATCCTATTCATGATGGTAACTAGCTTGTCTGCTTCCAAGTTGATCTGTCGCCCCGGTCTCTCTAGCCCGGAAGGGCCTACTTGTAGTCCGAGATACTTGACGTACTGGTCAGGTTGAATACTGGGGAGGAGAGTCGCTCGGCCGGTGTCCGGGTTTCTTAAAGAGAAGATGTTCTCGGTCACTACGCGGAGTCTCCTCCCATTCCTCCCTCCAGCCGATAGTTCTAGGCTCACTGTGGCGCACTTTGCCGGTTGTGCGGCCAGACCTCTCGCTTGTAGGAAGTCGTCTAGCCTGGCCAAGTTCCTCGCCATACCCAGTCTGGATTCGCAGATCACCACCAGGTCATCTGCAAAGCCGGTCACCGCAACGCTGGTGTTCTCGTTGAGATGATAACCGGCCGCTGGTTCTAATGATGCCAGGAATTCATCCACCACCGCACAAAAGAGGAAAGGGGAGAGTGGACACCCCCGCTTGACTCCCGCCGTTTACCCGCGCTTGGTTGAATTTCTTCACTTTGACATTCAGAGCACTGGGCAGAAATCACATTGCGTCAACATCCATCAAAGACCATCGCAATGCTTTGTTTTAATTAGACAGT
>NW_024729105.1:0-19061 GCF_018991925.1 Homarus americanus
TCGTTCATAACCATGGTCGTGGTTGTTGTCGTAGTTGTGGTTTGCTATAAATATGATTAAGTGATTGTTATATTCTGATTCGTGACGTGCTGTTGGTCATGGTCGTGGTTGTTGTCATGATTAAGTGGTTGTTATAATCGTGGTTGTGGTTGCTATATATGATTAGGTGGTTGTTATTATCATGGTTGGTTGTTATGATGATGGTTTGGTTGTTATAATGATATTCGTGGTGTTGCCTGTTTATTGTATTGGTTTTTTATAATTTGGTCGTGGTTTTATGTCCATTGTCGTGATGTTTGTTGTGATTGTAGTGGTTGTTATAATCATGATTAGTTAGTTTATAATCATGGTAGTGGTTTTATAATGATATTCATTGTGTTATGTCATTGTGTGGTTGTTGTCATGATTAAGTGGTTTTTGTAATGTTTAGGTGGTTGTTAAATTATGGTCTGTGTTGTTGTGTCATGGTTTGTTGTTATAATCATGGTTTTGGTTGTTATAATGTGTATTCGTGGTTTTTATATGATGGTGGCTGTGTGGGTGGTTGTTATGTCATGATTAAGTGGTTGTTTTGTTTGTGGGGTTTGTTTGTGTTTTTTGTTTTTGTTTGGTTGTTTTGTTTTGGTTGTTTTGTTTGTGGTGTTTTTTGTGGTTGTTTTGTTGTGTTTTGTATCATGGTTGTGATTTGTTATATTCATGATTAAATTGTTGTTGTATTCATAAGTGGTTGTTATAATCATGGTCGTGGTTGTTATAATCATGGTCATTGGTTGTTATATCATGATTGATTTGTTGTTATAATGTAGTTGTGGTTGCTATAATATGGTTGATTGTTATATTCATGGTCGGGCTTTGTTATATTCATGGTTGGTTACGTTATGGTCGTAGTCGTGGTTTTTTGTAATTGTAGTTAAGGTGGTTTGTTATCATGGTTGTAGTTGTTGATCATATAGTTGAGTTTGTTATAATCATGGTTGTGGTTGTTATATCGTATTTGTGGGTTTACTATAAATATGGTCGTGTTGTTTATATCATGGTCGTGGCCTATAATCATGATTAGTGGTTTGTTATATCATGGTCGTTGATTTTTATATCATGAATTAATTTGTTGTTATTCATGGTCGTGATTTATAATCATAAGTGGTTGTTATAATCATGGTCGTGGTTGTTATATCATGGTCGTGGTTGTTATAATCATAGTCGTGGTTGTTATAATCATGGACGTGTTTGCTTAATCAAGAGTCGTGATTTGTTATGTCATGGTCGTGGTTGTTATAATCATGGTAGTCAGTTATTCTATAATGGTCTTGGTTGTTATATCGTGGTAGTGGTTGTTATAATCGCCAGATTCGTGGTTGTTATTATCATGATTAAGTGATTTTGTTATAATCATGGTAGTGGTTGTTATAACCATAGTCGTGGTTGTTGTATTGGTCGCTAGTTTGTTATATCCATGGTCGTGGTTATAATCATAGTCGTTGTTATATTAATCGTGGTAGGTGGTTTGAATCATCGCGATAGGGTTATTATAACCATAGTCATTAGGTGTTATACTTTCATGATTGCATTGGGTATAATCATATTGGGTCGTGCTTTGTTATTCATGGTCGTGGTTGGAATAATCATAGTCGAGGTTATTGTCATAGTCGTGGATGTTATAATCATCGTCGTGGTTGTTATAATCATTATTAGTGGTTAGAATATCATAATTAGGGGTTATTATAATCATAATTAAGTGGTGTTATAATAATGATTAGGTGAATTGTTATAATCGTAGTCGTGAATTTGTATATTCATGTTACGTGGTGATTTGGGTATATCATAATTGGTTATTATATCATAGTCGTGGAGGTGTTATAATCATAGTCATTGATTTGTTCCTGTCATAGTCGTGGTTGATATGTCATAGTCGTGTTTATGTGTAATTAGTAGTTATCATCATAATTAGGTAGTGTTTATCATAGTCGTGGTTGTTACTCATAGATAGGTAGTTCTTATGAACCATAGTCGTGTGTTATAATCATAGTCACGTAGTTGTTATATTCATGGTCGCGCTAGTTATATTCGCTATGAAATTAAAATTGCTTGTTATAGTCATAGTTGTGGATTTGTTATAATCGCGGTCGTGGTTTGTTATAATCATGGTCGTGGTTTGTTTTATTCATGGTATGTTATATCATAATTAGTGAATTTGTTATAATCAAGTCGTTGTTTATAATTCATAGTCGTGGTTGTTATGATCGTTGTGTTTGTTATAATTGGTGTTTTGTTGTTATATTGTAGTCGTGGTTGTTATATCTGAGGTTGTGGTTGTTTATCATAGTTGTGGTTGTTATAATATATGGTGGCTGTTATATCATTGTCGTGTTGTTATAATCATGGTCGTGGTTTTTATAATTATGGTGCGTTGTTGTTATATTCATGGTAGTGGTTGTTATAATCATTGTTGGTTGTTATATCATGGTCGTGGTTGTTTTAATGCATGGTCTGGTTGTTATATCATAGTGGTTGATATAATCATGGTTTTGTTGTTATATTCATAGTCGTGTTTGATTATGTCATGGTTGTTGTTTATTTATGATGGTAGGGTAGAGTGGTTGTTATAATGTGAATAGTAGTTTGTTATTATCATGGTCGTTGTTTGTTATAATGGTGGTTGGTTGTTATAATAATAGTCGTGGTTTGTTATAATAATGAGTTGTGGTTTGTTATAATATGGGTCGTGGTTTGTTTTAATCATGTTAGCTGTTGTTATAATTGTGGTAGTGGTTGTATAATCATAGTCGGGTTGTTATATCTTGGTCTTGTGGATATGTCTATGGTCTTGGGTGTTATGATCATAGTCGTGGTTGTTCATGGTCGTGGTTGTTATAATCATGGTCGGTTGTTATAATTATGTCGTTGTTATAGTCATTGTCGTGGTTGTTTATATCATGGTCGTTTATTTAATAATGGTCGTGGTTGTTTATTCATGGTCGTGGATTTGTTATAATAATGAGTTTTGGTTGAATTTGTTATGATCGTGGTCGTGGTTGTTATAATCTATGGTCGTGGTTTGTTATTATCATGGTCGTGGTTGTTATAATCATGTTGGTGGTTGTTATAATCTGATCGTGGTGTTTTATATCATGTTTCGTGGTTATTGTCATGGTCATTGACGTTGTTATAATGTCGTTTGTTGTTATAATCGTGGTTTGTGGTTTATAATCAGGTCGGGTTATTATGTCATAATCATTGGTGTTATAATCATGGTTAGTGGTGTTTTAATGTAGTGGTTGTTATTATGGTCGTGTTTGGTTAATCTTAGTCGAGGTGTTATAATCATGGTGGGTGGGTGTTTGTTAATCATTTTTTTTGTCTTGTGGTTGTGTATAATCATGGTCGTGAGTGTTTATTCATGGTTGTTGTTATATCATAGTCGTGGTTTTTTATAATCGCGGTCGTTGTTGTTAAATCATTGTCGTGGTTGTTATAATCATGGTCATGGGTGTTATAATCCGTAGAGTGTGATTTTTCTTAGTCATTAGTTATTATATTCATGAGCTGTGGTTGGAATAATCATTGTCGAGGTTATTATAATCATAGTGGGTGTTTAATCATAGTCGTGGTTGTTATAATCATGGGGTTATAATGTGCTATAATCATGAGTGAGGTGTTTAATTCATGGTCGTTGTTATAGTCATAGTCGTGGTTGTTATAATCATGGTCGTTGTTTAAAATCTGTATTGTGGTTGTTATAATCATGTGTGGGTGTTATAATCATAATCGTGGTTTTATAATCATGGTCGTGGTTTGTTATATATCATAGTCGTGGTTCTTATAATCATGTTCGTGGTTGTTATAAGCATGGTCGTGGTTGTTATCATAGTAGTGGTTGTTATAATCATTGTCGGTGTTGTTATAATCTTGGTCGTGGTTATTATAATCATTGGTTGTTAAATCGTGGATGGTTGCTATAATCATAGTCAGTGGTTGATATTATCATGGTCGGATATGATGATAGTTAGTAGCTGTTATATCATAGTCGTGTGGTTGTTATAATCATGGTCGTGGTTGTTAAATCATAGTATGGTTGTTATAAATTATTGATCGTGATTGTTACAATCGTGGTCGTGGTTTGTTATAACCATAGTCGTGGTTGTTATAAATATGGTCGGTGGTTCTTATATTCATGGTCGTGGTTGTTATAATTATAGTTGTGGTTTGTTATAATCATGGTCGTGGGTTATCACAGTCGTGGGTGTTATAATCATTAGTCGTAGTTGTTATAATCATGGTCGTGGATTTTATAATCATGGTCGTGGTTGTTATATTCATGATGTGGTTGTTATAATCATAAGTGGTTGTTATAATCGTGGTCGTGGTTGTTATATCATGTTGTCGTTTGTTATAATCATAGTCGTGGTTTGTTATAATCATGGTTGCGTTTGTTATATCAAGTGGTTGTTATAATCTAATTGGTGGTTGTTATGATAATGGTCGTGGTTTTTTTAATGGTGGTCGTGGTTGTTATTATCATGGTTGGTTGTTATAATCCGGTAGTGGTTTATATCATAGTCGTGGTTGTTATAATGATGGTCGTGGTTGTTATTAATTAATGGTTTGTTATAATCATAGTCGTTGTTGTTATAATCGTGATTGTGGTTGGAATAATCATGGTGGGGTTTTATAATCATTGTGATTGGTGTTATAATCATGGTTGTGGTGTTATATTCATGGTCGGGTTGGAATAATCATAATTAGTGTTATTATATTCAAGTCGGTAGGTGTTATATTCATGGTCGTAGGTGTTTTAATCATGGACGTAGGTGCTATAATCATGGTCGTGGTTGTTATAATCATGGTCGTGGTTGTTATTATCATGGTTGTAGTTGTTATAATCATGGTCGTGGTTGTTATAATCATGAACAAGGTTGTAGTAACTATACTCGTGCTTGTTATAAATATGGTCATGGTTGATATATTCATGGTCGTAGGTGTTTTAATCATGGACGTAGGTGCTATAATCATGGTAGTGGTTGTTATAATCATGGTCGTGGTTGTTATTATCATGGTTGTAGTTGTTATAATCATGGTCGTGGTTGTTATAATCATAGTCGTGGTTGTTATAATCATGGTCGTGGTTGTTATAATCATGGTCGTGGTTGTTATAATCATGGTCGTGGTTGTTATAATCATGGTCGTGGTTGCTATAATCAAAATCGTGGTTGTTATAATCATGGTCGTGGTTGTTATAATCATGGTCGCGCTTCATATATTCATGGTCGTGCTTGTTATAGTCATAGTTGTGGTTGTTATAATCATGGTCGTGGTTGTTATAATCATGGTCAGTGTTGTTATAATCATGGTCGTGGTTGTTATAATCAGAGTCGTTGTTGTTATAATCGCGGTCGTGGTTGTTATAATCTTAGTCGTGGTTGTTATAATCATAGTCGTGGTTGTTATGATCATGGTTGTAGTTGTTAGAATTATGGTCGTATTTGTTATAATTGTAGTCGTGGTTGTTATAATCATGGTCGTGGTTGTTATAATCATGGTCGTGATTGTTATAATCATATTCGTGGCTGTTATATTCATTGTGGTGGTTGTTATAATCATGGTCGTGGATTTTATAATCATGGTCGTGGTTGTTATATTCATGGTCGTGGTTGTTATAATCATAGAAGTGGTTGTTATAATCATGGTCGTGGTTGTGATAATTATGGTCGTGGTTGTTATAATCATAGTCGTGGTTGTTATAATAATGGTTATGGTTGCTATAATCAAAGTCGTGGTTGTTATAATCATGGTCGTGGTTGTTATGATCGTGGTCGTGGTTGTTATAATCATGGTCGTGGTTGTTATTATCATGGTCGTGGTTGTTATAATCATTGTAGTGGTTGTTATAATCATAGTCGAGGTTGTTCTAATGATGGTCATGGTTGTTATAATCATGGATGTGGTTGTTATAATCATAGTCGTTGTTGTTATAATCGTGGTCGTGGTTAGAATAATAATCATAGTCGAGGTTATTATAATCATAGTCGTGGGTGTTATAATCATGGTCGTGGGTGTTATAATCATAGTCGTGGTGGTTATATTCATGGTCGTGGTTGGAATAATCATAGTCGAGGTTATTATAATCATAGTCGTGGGTGTTATAATCATAGTCGTGGTTGTTATAATCATGGTCGTATGTGCTATAATCATGGACATAGGTGTTTTATTCATGGTCGTGATTGTTATAATAATGGTCGTGATTGTTATGATCGTGGTCGTGGTTGTTATAATCATGGTCATGGTTGTTATTATCATGGTCGTGGTTGTTATAATCATGGTAATGGTTGTTATAATCATAGTCGTGGTTGTTATAATGATGGTCATGGTTGTCATAATCATGGTCGTGGTTGTTATATTCATAGTCGTTGTTGTTATAATCGTGGTCGTGGTTGGAATAATCATAGTCGAGGTTATTATAATCATAGTCGTGGGTGTTATAATCATGGTCGTGGGTGTTATAATCATAGTCGTGGTTGTTATATTCATGGTCGTGGTTGGATAAATCATAGTCGAGGTTATTATAATCATAGTCGTGGGTGGTATAATCATAGTCGTGGTTGTTATAATCTATGTCGTGTGTGCTATAATCATGGACGTAGGTGTTTTATTCATGGTCGTGGTTGTTATAATCATAGTTGTGGTTGTTATAATCATGGTCGTTGTTGTTATAATCATTGTCCTGGTTGTTATAATCAAGGTCGTGGGTGTTATAATCATAATCGTGGTTATTATAATCATGGTCGTGGGTGTTATAATCATAGTCGTGGTTGTTATATTCATGGTCGTGGTTGGAATAATCATAGTCGAGGTTATTATAATCATAGTCGTGGGTGTTATAATCATAGTCGTCGGGTTATATCATGGTCGTATGTGCTATAATCATGGACGAGGTGTTTTATTCGTGGTCGGTTGTTATAATCATAGTCGTGGTTGTTATATTCATGGTCGTGGTTGGAATAATCATAGTCGAGGTTATTATAATCATAGTCGTGGGTGTTATAATCATAGTCGTGGTTATTATGATCATGGTCGTGGTTGTTATGATCATAGTCGTGGTTGTTATAATCATGGTCGTGGTTGTTATAAGCATGGTTGTGGTTGTTATAATCATAGTCGTGGTTGTAATAATCATTGTCGTGGTTGTTATAATCATAGTCGTGGTTGTTATAATCATGGTGGTGGTTACAATCACGGATGTGGTTGCTATAATCATAGTCGTGGTTGATATTATCATGGTCGTGGATATGATGATAGTCGTAGCTGTTATAATCATAGTCGTGGTTGTTATAATCATGGTCGTGGTTTTTATAATCATAGTCGTGGTTGTTATAAATATGATCGTGATTGTAATAATCGTGGTCGTGGTTGTTATAACCATAGTCGTGGTTGTTATAAATATGGTCGTGGTTCTTATATTCATGGTCGTGGTTGTTACAATTATAGTCGTGGTTGTTATAATCATTGTCGGGCATGTTATCTTCATGGTCGTGGTTGTTATAATCATAGTCGTGGTTGTTATAATCATGGTCGTGGTTGTTATAATGATATTCGTGGCTGTTATAATCATTGTCGTGGTTGTTATAATCATGGTCGCTTGTTTTTGTAATCATGGTCGTGATTGTTATATTCATGGTCGTGGTTGTTATAATCATAGAAGTGGTTGTTATAATCATGGTCGTGGTTGTTATAATCATAGTCGTGGTTGTTATAATCATGGTCGTGGTTGTAATAATCATGGTCGTGGTTGTTATAATCATGGTCGTGTTTGTTATATACATAGTCGTGGTTGTTATAATCATGGTTGTGGTTGTTATTATCATGGTCGTGGTTATAATCATCGTCTTAGGTGTTAAAATCATATTCATGGTTGTTATAACAATGGTCGTGGTTGTTATAATCGTAGTTGTGGTTGCTATAAATATGGTCGTGATTGTTATATTCATGGTCCCGCTTGTTATATTCATGGTCGTGCTTGTTATAGTCATAGTCGTGGTTGTTATAATCATGGTCGTGGTTGTTATAATCGTAGTTGTGGTTGCTAAAAATATGGTCGTGATTGTTATAATCATGGTCATGGTTGTTATAATCATGGTCGTGGTTGTTATAATGATATTCGTGGCTGTTATAATCATTGTCGTGGTTGTTATAATCATGGTCGTGGTTTTTGTAATCAAGGTCGTGGTTGTTATAATCATTGTCGTGGTTGTTATAATCATGGTCGTGGTTGTTATTGTCATAGTTGTGGTTGTTATAATCATAGTCGTGGTTGTTATAATCATAGTCGCGGTTGTTATAATCATGATAGTGGACTGTATAATCCCGGTCGTGGTTGTTATAATCATGGTCGTGGTTGTTATAATCGTAGTTGTGGTTGCTATAAATATGGTTGTGATTGTTATAATCATGGTCGTGGTTGTTATAATCATGGTCGTGGTTGTTATAATGATATTCGTGGCTGTTATAATCATTGTCGTGGTTGTTATAATCATGGTCGTGGTTTTTGTAATCATGGTCATGGTTGTTATATTCATGGTCGTGGTTGTTACAGTCATAGAAGTGGTTGTTATAATCATGGTCGTGGTTGTTATAATCATAGTCGTGGTTGTTATAATCATGGTCGTGGTTGTTATAATCGTAGTTGTGGTTGCTATAAATATGGTCGTGATTGTTATATTCATGGTCGTGCTTGTTATATTCATGGTCGTGCTTGTAATAGTCATAGTCGTGGTTGTTATAATTATGGTCGTGGTTGTTATTATCATGGTTGTAGTTGTTATAATCATAGTCGTGGTTGTTATAATCATGGTCGTGGTTGTAATAATCGTAGTTGTGGTTGCAATAAATATGGTCGTGATTGTTATAATCATGGTCGTTGATTTTATAATCATGGTCGTGGTTGTTATATTCATGGTCGTGGTTGTTATAATCATAGAAGTGGTTGTTATAATCATTGTCGTGGTTGTTATAATCATGGTCGTGGTTGTTATAATCATAGTCGTGGTTGTTATAATCATGGTCGTGGTTGCTATAATCAAAGTCGTGGTTGTTATAATCATGGTCGTGGTTGTTATAATCATGGTCGTTGATTTTTATAATCATGGTCGTGGTTGTTATATTCATGGTCGTGGTTGTTATAATCATAGAAGTGGTTGTTATAATCATGGTCGTGTTGTTATAATCATGGTCGTGGTTGTTATAATCATAGTCGTGGTTGTTATAATCATGGTCGTGGTTGCTATAATCAAAGTCGTGGTTGTTATAATCATGGTCGTGGTTGTTATAATCATGGTAGTGGTTGTTATAATAATAGTCTTGGTTGTTATAATCGTGGTCGTGGTTGTTATAATCATGGTCGTGGTTGTTATTATCATGGTCGTGGTTGTTATAATCATGGTAGTGGTTGTTATAATCATAGTCGTGGTTGTTATAATGATGGTCATGGTTGTTATAATCATGGTCGTGGTTGTTATAATCATAGTCGTTGTTGTTATAATCGTGGTCGTGGTTGGAATCATCATAGTCGAGGTTATTATAACCATAGTCGTGGGTGTTATAATCATGGTCGTGGGTGTTATATTCATGGTCGTGTTTGGAATAATCATAGTCGAGGTTATTATAATCATAGTTGTGGGTGTTATAATCATAGTCGTGGTTGTTATAATCATGGTCGTGGTTGTTATAATCATGGTCGTGTTTGCTATTATCATGGTCGTGGTTATCATCATAGTCGTAGGTGTTATAAACATAGTCGTGGTTGTTATAAATATGGTCGTGGTTCTTATGAACCATAGTCGTAGTTGTTATAATCATAGTCGTGGTTGTTATATTCATGGTCGCGCTTGTTATATTCATGGTCGTGGTTGTTATAATCATGGTCATGTTATAATCATGGTCGTGGTTGTTATAATCATGGTCATGTTATAATCATGGTCGTGGTTGTTATAATCAGAGTCGTTGTTGTTATAATCGCGGTCGTGGTTGATATAATCTTAGTCGTGGTTGTTATAATCATAGTCATGGTTGTTATGATCATGGTTGTAGTTGTTAGAATTATGGTCGTATTTGTTATAATCGTAGTCGTGGTTGTTATAATCATGGTCGTGGTTGTTATAATCATAGTCGTGGTTGTTATAATCTTGGTTATGTTATAATCATGTTCGTGGTTGTTATAATCAGAGTCGTTGTTGTTATAATCGCGGTCGTGGTTGATATAATCTTAGTCGTGGTTGATATAATCATGGTCGTGGTTGTTATGATCATGGTTGTAGTTGTTAGAATTATGGTCGTATTTGTTATAATCGTAGTCGTGGTTGTTATAATCATGGTCGTGGTTGTTATAATCATGGTCGTGATTGTTATAATCATGGTCGTGGATTTTATAATCATGGTCGTGGTTGTTATATTCATGGTCGTGGTTGTTGTAATCATAGAAGTGGTTGTTATAATCATGGTCGTGGTTGTGATAATTATGGTCGTGGTTGTTATAATCATAGTCGTGGTTGTTATAATCATGGTTATGGTTGCTATAATCAAAGTCGTGGTTGTTATAATCATGGTCGTGGTTGTTATGATCGTGGTCGTGGTTGTTATAATCATGGTCGTGGTTGTTATTATCATAGTCGTGGTTGTTATAATCATAGTAGTGGTTGTTATAATCATAGTCGAGGTTGTTCTAATGATGGTCATGGTTGTTATAATCATGGATGTGGTTGTTATAATCATAGTCGTTGTTGTTATAATCGTGGTCGTGGTTAGAATAATAATCATAGTCGAGGTTATTATAATCATAATCGTGGGTGTCATAATCATGGTCGTGGGTGTTATAATCATAGTCGTGGTTGTTATATTCATGGTCGTGGTTGGAATAATCATAGTCGAGGTTATTATAATCATAGTCGTGGGTGTTATAATCATAGTCGTGGTTGTTATAATCATGGTCGTATGTGCTATAATCATGGACATAGGTGTCTTATTCATGGTCGTGACTGTTATAATAATGGTCGTGGTTGTTATGATCGTGGTCGTGGTTGTTATAATCATGGTCATGGTTGTTATTATCATGGTCGTGGTTGTTATAATCATGGTAATGGTTGTTATAATCATAGTCGTGGTTGTTATAATGATGGTCATGGTTGTTATAATCATGGTCGTGGTTTTTATATTCATTGTCGTTGTTGTTATAATCGTGGTCGTGGTTGGAATAATCATAGTCGAGGTTATTATAATCATAGTCGTGGGTGTTATAATCATGGTCGTGGGTGTTATAATCATAGTCGTGGTTGTTATATTCATGGTCGTGGTTGGATAAATCATAGTCGAGGTTATTATAATCATAGTCGTGGGTGGTATAATCATAGTCGTGGTTGTTATAATCTATGTCGTGTGTGCTATAATCATGGACGTAGGTGTTTTATTCATGGTCGTGGTTGTTATAATCATAGTTGTGGTTGTTATAATCATGGTCGTTGTTGTTATAATCATTGTCCTGGTTGTTATAATCATGGTCGTGGGTGTTATAATCATTATCGTGGTTATTATAATCATGGTCGTGGGTGTTATAATCAAAGTCGTGGTTGTTATATTCATGGTCGTGGTAGGAATAATCAGAGTCGAGGTTATTATAATCATAGTCGTGGGTGTTATAATCATGGTCGTGGGTGTTATAATCATAGTCGTGGTTGTTATATTCATGGTCGTGGTTGGAATAATCATAGTCGAGGTTATTATAATCATAGTCGTGGGTGTTATAATCATAGTCGTGGTTGTTATAATCATGGTCGTATGTGCTATAATCATGGCGTGGTTGTTATAATCATGGTCGTGGTTGTTATAATCATAGTCGTGGTTGTTATAATCATGGTCGTGGTTGTTATAATCATCATTGTTAGTCGTATAATCATATCATAATCATGGTTCATAATGGTCGTGGTTGTTATGATCATAGTCGTGGTTGTTATAATCATGGTCGTGGTTGTTATAATCATGGTCGTGGTTGTTATAATCATAGTCGTGGTTGTTATAATCATGGTGGTTGTTACGGTGGTTGCTATAATCATAGTCGTGGTTGATATAATCATGGTCGTGGGTTGTTATAATCATAGTAGTGGTTGTTATAATAATAGTCGTGGTTGTTATAATCGTGGTGTGGTTGTTATAATCATGGTCGTGGTTGTTATATATGGTCGTGGTTGTTATAATCATGGTCGTGGTTGTTATAATCATAGTCGTGGTTGTTATAATCATGGTCATGGTTGTTATAATCATGGTCGTGGTTGTTATAATCATAGTCGTTGTTGTTATAATCGTGGTCGTGGTTGGAATCATCATAGTCGAGGTTATTATAACCATAGTCGTGGGTGTTATAATCATGGTCGTGGGTGTTATAATCATAGTCGTGGTTGTTATATTCATGGTCGTGGTTGGAATAATCATAGTCGAGGTTATTATAATCATAGTCGTGGGTGTTATAATCATCGTCGTGGTTGTTATAATCATTGTCGTGGTTAGAATAATCATAGTCGAGGTTATTATAATCATAGTCGTGGGTGTTATAATAATGGTCGTGGGTGTTATAATCATAGTCGTGGTTATTATATTCATGTTCGTGGTTGGAATAATCATAGTCGAGGTTATTATAATCATAGTCGTGGGTGTTATAATCATAGTCGTGGTTGTTATAATCATGGTCGTGGTTGATATAATCATGGTCGTGTTTGCTATTATCATGGTCGTGGTTATCATCATAGTCGTAGGTGTTATAATCATAGTCGTGGTTGTTATAAATATGGTCGTGGTTCTTATGAACCATAGTCGTAGTTGTTATAATCATAGTCGTGGTTGTTATATTCATGGTCGCGCTGGTTATATTCATGGTCGTGCTTGTTATAGTCATAGTTGTGGTTGTTATAATCATGGTCGTGGTTGTTATAATCATAGTCGTGGTTGTTATATTCATGGTCATGTTATAATCATGGTCGTGGTTGTTATAATCAGAGTCGTTGTTGTTATAATCATAGTCGTGGTTGTTATGATCATGGTTGTAGTTGTTATAATTATGGTCGTATTTGTTATAATCGTAGTCGTGGTTGTTATAATCATGGTCGTGGTTGTTATAATCATGGTCGTGATTGTTATAATAATATTCGTGGCTGTTATAATCATTGTCGTGGTTGTTATAATCATGGTCGTGGATTTTATAATCATGGTCGTGGTTGTTATATTCATGGTCGTGGTTGTTATAATCATAGATGTGGTTGTTATAATCATGGTCGTGGTTGTATTAATCATGGTCATGGTTGTTATAATCATAGTCGTGGTTGTTATAATCATGGTTATGGTTGTTATAATCAAAGTCGTGGTTGTTATAATCATGGTCGTCGTTGTTATAATCATGTTTGTTATTATCATGGTCGTGGTTGTTATAATCATGGTAGTGGTTGTCATAGTCGTGGTTGTTATAATGATGGCATGGTTGTTATAATCATGGTCGGTTGTTATAATCATAGTCGTAAGCGTTATAATCGTGTCGTTGGTCGAGGTGTCGTGGGTGTTATAATCATGGTATAATCATAGTCGGTTATATTCATGGTCGTGGTTGATCATAGTCGATTAGGTCGTGGGTGTTATAATCATAGTCGTGGTTGTTATAATCATGGTCGTGGTCATGTAATATAATCATGGTCGTGGTTGGATAATCATAGTCGTCTGTTATTATAATAATCATGTGGTTCGTGTCGTGGTTAATAATAATCATAGGTTATTATAATCATAGTCGTGGGTGTTATAATCATGGTTATAATCATAGTCGTGGTTGTTATCATATGTCGCATAGTCGTGGGTGTTATAATCATAGTCGTCTATGTCGTGGTGTTGATTCATGGTCGTGTTGTTATAATCATAGTCGTGGTTGTTATAATCATGGTCGTTGTTGTTATCATTGTCGTGGTTGTTATAATCATGGTCGTGGGTTTATAGTCATGGTCGTGGTTGTTATAATCATAGTCGTGGTTGTTATATTCATGGTCGTGGTTGGAATAATCATTGTCGAGGTTATTATAATCATAGTCGTGGGTGATATAATCATAGTCGTGGTTGTTATAATCATGGTCGTATGTGCTATAATCATGGACGTAGGTGTTTAATTCATGGTCATGGTTGTTATAGTCATAGTCGTGGTTGTTATAATCATGGTCGTTGTTGTTAAAATCATTGTCGTGGTTGTTATAATCATGGTCGTGGGTGTTATAATCATAATCGTGGTTTTTATAATCATGGTCGTGGTTGTTATATACATAGTCGTGGTTCTTATAATCATGTTCGTGGTTGTTATAAGCATGGTCGTGGTTGTTATAATCATAGTCGTGGTTGTTATAATCACGTGGTTGTTATAATCATAGTCGTTATTATAATCGTGGTTGTTACAATCGTGGATGTGGTTATCAATATTATCATGGTCGTGGATATGATGATAGTCGTAGCTGTTATAATCATAGTCGTGGTTGTTATAATCATGGTCGTGGTTGTTATAATCGTTTGTTATAAATATGATCGTGATTGGTGGTCGTGGTTGTTATAACCATAGTCGTGGTTGTTATAAATATGGTCGTGGTTCTTATATTCATGGTCGTGGTTGTTATAATCATATAATCATGGTCGTGTTTATAATCATGTCGTGGTTGTTATAATCATGGTCGTGAAATAATAATGGTCATAGGTCGTTGTTATAATCATAGTTGTTATAATCATGGTGGTTGTTATAATCAAAGTCGTGGTTGTTATAATCATGGTCGTGGTTGTTATGATCGTATAATCATGGTCGTGGTTGTTATTATCATGGTCGTGGTTGTTATAATCATGGTAGTGGTTGTTATAATCATAGTCGTGGTTGTTATAATGATGGTCATGGTTGTTATAATCATGGTCGTGGTTGTTATAATCATAGTCGTGTTGTTATAATCGTGGTCGTGGTTGGAATAATCATAGTCGAGGTTATTATAATCATAGTCGTGGGTGTTATAATCATGGTCGTGGGTGTTATAATCATAGTCGTGGTTGTTATATTCATGGTCGTGGTTGGAATAATCATAGTCGAGGTTATTATAATCAGAGTCGTGGGTGTTATAATCATAGTCGTGGTTGTTATAATCATGGTCGTATGTGCTATAATCATGGACATAGGTGTTTTATTCATGGTCGTGGTTGTTATAATAATGGTTGTGGTTGTTATGATCGTGGTCGTGGTTGTTATAATCATGGTCGTGGTTGTTATTATCATGGTCGTGGTTGTTATAATCATGGTGATGGTTGTTATAATCATAGTCTTGGTTGTTATAATGATGCTCATGGTTGTTATAATCATGGTCGTGGTTGTTATAATCATAGTCGTTGTTGTTATAATCGTGGTTGTGGTTGGAATAATCAAAGTCGAGGTTATTATAATCATAGTCGTGGGTGTTATAATCATAGTCGTGGTTGTTATATTCATGGTCGTGTTTGGATTAATCATAGTCGAGGTGATTATAATCATAGTCGTGGGTGTTATAATCATAGTCGTGGTTGTTATAATCTATGTCGTATGTGCTATAATCATGGACGTAGGTGTTTTATTCATGGTCGTGGTTGTTATAATCATAGTCGTGGTTGTTATAATCATGGTCGTTGTTGTTAAAATCATTGTCGTGGTTGTTATAATCATGGTCGTGGGTGTTATAATCATGGTCGTGGTTGTTATAATCATAGTCGTGGTTGTTATATTCATGGTCGTGGTTGGAATAATCATTGTCGAGGTTATTATAATCATAGTCGTGGGTGATATAATCATAGTCGTGGTTGTTATAATCATGGTCGTATGTGCTATAATCATGGACGTAGGTGTTTAATTCATGGTCATGGTTGTTATAGTCATAGTCGTGGTTGTTATAATCATGGTCGTTGTTGTTAAAATCATTGTCGTGGTTGTTATAATCATGGTCGTGGGTGTTATAATCATAATCGTGGTTTTTATAATCATGGTCGTGGTTGTTATATACATAGTCGTGGTTCTTATAATCATGTTCGTGGTTGTTATAAGCATGGTCGTGGTTGTTATAATCATAGTCGTGGTTGTTATAATCATTATCGTGGTTGTTATAATCATAGTCGTGGTTATTATAATCATGGTGGTTGTTACAATCGTGGATGTGGTTGCTATAATCATAGTCGTGGTTGATATTATCATGGTCGTGGATATGATGATAGTCGTAGCTGTTATAATCATAGTCGTGGTTGTTATAATCATGGTCGTGGTTGTTAAAATCATAGTCGTGGTTGTTATAAATATGATCGTGATTGTTATAATCGTGGTCGTGGTTGTTATAACCATAGTCGTGGTTGTTATAAATATGGTCGTGGTTCTTATATTCATGGTCGTGGTCGTTATAATTATAGT
Source organism: Homarus americanus (assembly GCF_018991925.1). Taxonomy (NCBI): domain Eukaryota; kingdom Metazoa; phylum Arthropoda; class Malacostraca; order Decapoda; family Nephropidae; genus Homarus; species Homarus americanus. The sequence goes on from NW_024729105.1 coordinate 16,466, forward strand.
CGTGGTTGTTATAATCATGGTCGTGGGTGTTATAATCATGGTCGTGGGTGTTATAATCATAGTCGTGGTTGTTATAATTATGGTCGTATGTGTTATAATCATGGACATAGGTGTTTTATTCATGGTCGTGGTTGTTATAATAATGGTTGTGGTTGTTATGATCGTGGTCGTGGTTGTTATAATCATGGTCGTGGTTGTTATTATCATGGTCGTGGTTGTTATAATCATGGTAATGGTTGTTATAATCATAGTCGTGGTTGTTATAATGATGGTCATGGTTGTTATAATCATGGTCGTGGTTGTTATAATCATAGTCGTTGTTGTTATAATCGTGGTCGTGGTTGGAATAGTCATAGTCGAGGTTATTATAATCATAGTCGTGGGTGTTATAATCATGGTCGAGGGTGTTATAATCATAGTCGTGGTTGTTATATTCATGGTCGTGTTTGGATTAATCATAGTCGAGGTTATTATAATCATAGTCGTGGGTGTTATAATCATAGTCGTGGTTGTTATAATCTATGTCGTATGTGCTATAATCAGGGACGTAGGTGTTTTATTCATGGTCGTGGTTGTTATAATCATAGTCGTGGTTGTTATAATCATGGTCGTTGTTGTTAAAATCATTGTTGTGGTTGTTATAATCATGGTCGTGGGTGTTATAATCATGGTCGTGGGTGTTACAATCATAGTCGTGGTTGTTATATTCATGGTCGTGGTTGGAATAATCTTTGTCGAGGTTATTATAATCATAGTCGTGGGTGTTATAATCATAGTCGTGGTTCTTATAATCATGGTCGTATGTGCTATAATCATGGACGTAGGTGTTTTATTCATGGTCGTGGTTGTTATAATCATAGTCGTGGTTGTTATAATCATGGTCGTTGTTGTTAAAATGATTGTCTTGGTTGTTATAATCATGGTCGTGGGTGTTATAATCATAATCGTGTTTTTATAATTATGGTCGTGGTTGTTATAATCATAGTCGTGGTTGTTATAATCATGGTCGTGGTTGTTATAAGCATGGTCGTGGTTGTTATAATCATAGTCGTGGTTGTTATAATCATTGTCCTGGTTGTTATAATCATAGTCGTGGTTGTTATAATCATGGTGGTTGTTACAATCGTGGATGTGGTTGCTATAATCATAGTCGTGGTTGATATTATCATGGTCGTGGATATGATGATAGTCGTAGCTGTTATAATCATAGTCGTGGTTGTTATAATCATGGTCGTGGTTGTTATAATCATAGTCGTGGTTGTTATAAATTTGATCGTGATTGTTATATTCGTGGTCGTGGTTGTTATAACCATAGTCGTGTTTGTTATAAATATGGTCGTGGTTCTTATATTCATGGTCGTGGTTGTTATAATTGTAGTCGTGGTTGTTATAATCATTGTCGTGCATGTTATCTTCATGGTCGTTGTTGTTAAAATCATTGTCGTGGTTGTTATAATCATGGTCGTGGGTGTTATAATCATGGTCGTGGGTGTTATAATCATAGTCGTGGTTGTTATATTCATGGTCGTGGTTGCAATAATCATAGTCGAGGTTCTTATAATCATGTTCGTGGTTGTTATAAGCATGGTCGTGGTTGTTATAATCATAGTCGTGGGTGTTATAATCATAATCGTGGTTATTATAATCATGGTCGTGGTTATTATAATCATAGTCGTGGTTGTTATAATCATGGTCGTGGTTGTTATAATCATGGTCGTGGTTGTTATAATCATAGTCGTGGTTGTTATAATCATTGTCGTGGTTGTTATAATCATAGTCGTGGTTGTTATAATCATGGTCGTATGTGCTATAATCATGGACGTAGGTGTTTTATTCCTGGTCGTGGTTGTTATAATCATAGTCGTGGTTGTTATAATCATGGTCGTTGTTGTTAAAATCATTGTTGTGGTTGTTATAATCATGGTCGTGGGTGTTATAATCATAATCGTGGTTATTATAATCATGGTCGTGGTTATTATAATCATAGTCGTGGTTGTTATAATCATGGTCATGGTTGTTATAAGCATGGTCGTGGTTGTTATAATCATATTCGTGGTTGTTATAATCATTGTCGTGGTTGTTATAATCATAGTCGTGGTTGTTATAATCATGGTGGTTGTTACAATCGTGGATGTGGTTGCTATAATCATAGTCGTGGTTGATATTATCATGGTCGTGGATATGATGATAGTCGTAGCTGTTATAATCATATTCGTGGTTCTTATATTCATGGTCCTGGTTGTTATAATTATAGTCGTGGTTGTTATAATCATTGTCGTGCATGTTATCTTCATGGTCGTGGTTGTTATAATCATAGTCGTGGTTGTTATAATCATGGTCGTGGTTGTTATAATGATATTCGTGGCTGTTATAATCATTGTCGTGGTTGTTATAATCATGGTCGTGGTTGTTATAATCGTAGTTGTGGTTGCTATAAATATGGTCGTGATTGTTATAATCATGGTCGTGGTTGTTATAATCATGGTCTTGGTTGTTATAATGATATTCGTGGCTGTTATAATCCTTGTCGTGGTTGTTATAATCATGGTCGTGGTTTTTGTAATCATGGTCGTGGTTGTTATATTCATGGTCGTGG
>NW_024729106.1:0-14030 GCF_018991925.1 Homarus americanus
TGATGATAATGAAGTAAAGTGGCAAATGACTTTGCACTGGGAAAAGAGAGGAGAGAGAAGTAAAGCATAGAAACGGGAAGAAAAGTGGGAGGGGTAGATAGCAGGTGGGCTGTCCACCTCGCGGAGACGAGTTTAAATGTTGGGATGGTGGCCGCACGCAGCACACGCCCGCCCGCTCAAGGGAGCAAGGTGGAGGGGAGGGAGGGATGCTAAGCTTGCTAGATATTCATTATTGTAATGGGTGTTAATTTATGTTAACTCGATGGTGGTGTTATTTGTTCACATATATGTGTAAAGTGGGTCTTGTTCTCTTATGTCAGCATGGAGGCTCTTGGGTGACCAGCTGTGTGTTTTAGTAGTTCCTTCTTTTAACTGGGAGAATAATGGGTCCTCCATCTCTTCAAGTTTGCTCCATATTCTCTGTGCTTGGCTGTGTGTACGTATGTTCAGTGGTTCGATATTGTATAATTCGTGAAGTTCTTGTATTTTGGTGGTGTATGGCGGGAGTTGCTTTGATGCTCTACGGATAGCTTTGTTTTGTACTGATTGAAGTTTAAGTTGGCTGGATTTGCTGATCGTGTTGAGTGGTATTGGTGGATACTCTAGGTGAGGGCGGACAAGTGCTTTGTATAGATGTAGTTGAATTTTGGTGTCCATTTTGCTGAATCGTCGTAGTTTCGTGAGTTGTGATTGGGCAGTCTGTTTGCGTTGTTTTACGGGTTTTGCTATGCCTGTTCTTGTTATTATGAGTCCCAGAATTTTGCCTTCGTTGGAGTATTGTATAGGTACGTTGTTGACTGTGATTGGTGCAGGGTTTATTTTGGCAATGTGTATTATCATTAGTTTCTGTGTATTGGTTTGAATTTTCCACTTTTTTTTCATATTCGTTGATTTGCTCGATGGCGTGGGCTGTTTTCCGTGCCATCATCTGTTTGCCCTTGCCTGGATGTCGGATGATTTGGGTGACGTCATCAGCATAAGCTACGTATTCTCCGTGTATAGGAGGTGGCATGTCCGCCGTATATATTGTGTAGAGTGTGGGCGAGAGGTTACTTACCTGTGGTACTCAGCGATATAATTTGATGCTTGGGCCTATGTGGTTACCTATGATAATTTTGGCCTCTCTATTGTCGAGGAAGTTAAAAAGAAAGGAAGTATAGTTGTTGGGAAGTTCTTGGGTGGTAATTTTGTATTTCAGCCCTAGGTGCCAGACCTTGTCGAATGCTTTTGCTACGTCCCTTAATACTACGTTACATTGCCCCTTGTTGTGCATTGCGTTTGCTATGTTTTCGTGAATTAGGGCTAAGGCTGTATCGGTTCCTCTATTTTTCCTAAATCCGTGCTGTCTGGGGTTGTACTTCTCTTCAAATTTGTGGTGTGTTCTAAGTCGGTGGTTAATTATTTTTTTAGGACTTTTCCCGGTGTTTCTAGAAGAGAGATTGGTCTGTAATTTGATACTTGGATTGGAGATTTACCTTGTTTTGGTATAAGTCTGATGCTTGCTGTTTTAAATTTCCTTGGGAAGTAGCCAGAGGCAAGTGCTGCATTAAAAATGTTTCTGAGTTGGAGTATCATGTTGATTGGTAGATGCTGGAGTATAGGTTTGTTTATTTTACTGATGCCCGGGGCCTTGTTCTTGAAACTGTTTATTGTTTTGTGAATTTCCTCTACGGTGATTGGTTTGATCAGTGTGGAAAGATCGTCGAGAGCGTTTATATCTATGCTGGGACTTGGTTGCCAGATGTGGGTTGTGTGTGTCATGTGATTGGTTACTTGTTGCTCGGTGTTCATACAGAAGTTCAGGTTGTCTTTCTGGCTTATTTGAAAAATTTTGCTCCAATATTTCCAGAATTCAGGTTCTTGTTCTTTGGGTTCAGTTAATTTGATTTGGTTGCTATTTAAAATGTAGTTTGATTCGTTGCTGGAGATTCCCATTAGGTTTTTAATTTTTCGCCAGAATTCTTTCGGGTTGTTGTAAATTGCTTCTGTGTCTGCAATTAATTTCTCCCAGTTATTCACGTATGCTTCATTGGACATGTTTCTTAGTTGTTCGTGTATGGTGTAATATTGTATTCTGTATTCTGGCGTCTATCCTTGTTCTATGATTAATTTGAATAAATTACTGAATTGTGTCTGTAGAATTCTTGATTGACGTGAGTGTTGGGGGTGTGGTAATGTACGGTGAGTGGTCGTGGGTATGTGATGTTCCATTGCTTGGATCACGTTTCCGTACCATATATCCAGTGTGTTGTCTATTTGGGAAGTGTGTTTGTTGTTTAGTTGGGTTATTTGGTGGTTGCTTAACGCCATTTGGAATTCCTCCCAGTTGGACCGGCTGTAGCTGTATCTCATCCTGGCAGGGATCTGTATTGGCGACGTGGAGAGTGTGGCTACGATAGGGAGATGGTCACTGGTGGTTATTGGGCCGGGTTCCATTTGCAGGTTAAGATGGTGATGCTGGTTTGTTAGTACAATGTCTGGATGTCCGATTTGACCTGCTCTGATGTATGTGGGGGATTCCGGGCCAAGGTGTATTGCCTTGCCGTGACACAGTAATGTGGTTAAAATCTTGCTCACGGCGTTGTTGTCCTGGTGCCCCAAGACGCGATGTCGTGCATTTAAATCACCCAAGAAATATGCTGGTATGTTTCTTCTCAGGAGTTTGAGCATGTCTGCTAGTGGGAATATGGGTCTTCTCGGAGGGAGGTAACAGGTGCCGATTATAATAGGTCCTGTTGGGCAGTTAATTTCGATAGCCAGAAAGTTTTCTTGAAATGAGTCGTGTATTTTGTGTTATATGTTTCGTTTGATGGCTATGGCAATTCCATCATGTAGTGTGTCTTGATTGTTTTTTTGGTAGACTGTGTAGTTAAATAGTTTTAATTTTTCTGAGTTTTTCTTACCATGCGAATTGATGAGAATAATATCTGGGTCTATGTTACGGTATGTGTTATATAATTCGCTTGCTCTTTGTGGGATCCATGCTAAGACATTATGTTGGATTATTTTAAGCTTATTTATTATGAAAGCTGGTGCCTAGAGCTGGTTTGCGCCATTTTTGCTGACCGGTGCTCCCCTGACACCCTCCTGTCCAGGCCCAGGCGGACCTTTTTATATATTGTCTGATCAACTCTCTTTATTCTGTTGTGTCTTGTGAGTATTCTTCCCTTCTTGATTAGTGTTTCAGTATGTGTGTCATCTAGGTTTTTGTCTGAGTATGTGTATTTAATCTTGCCTTGCCTTATTTCTGCCAATAGTCTTTCTGTTGAGACTATGGGGGGAGCTGTAGTGGAGTAAAATCGAATACCAGTTTCATGCCCAATAGGGTGTGTCATACGGAGGCGAATTGTTTTTTTTTGAGTTTGAAAAATCGGCCCATGGTATTAATGATGTAGTTCTATGTGCAGAATCATGTGATATCTTCAAATTTGAAAAGTTCTTATTTTTTGCTAGGTAAATTTTAACTTGAAATCTTATGAAAATTCAGTATTCCCACCCTTTTACCAACACCACTAAATAGCTTGTTTAAAGTAAAGTAAATGTATCAGGTTCATTTATTAGGATGAAAATGATCCAGAATAGTGAAACGAATGATCTTGACACATTTATTAAATTTAATATTCCTTTAGAAAACAAAATCATCACATACAAAAACCGGTTTTACTACTACGACCCGGTGTTGCTGCATACCATAGAGAACATGTCTTTCTTGCTTCTGTTTCTACTCATCACCTCCCTGCTGACCACCTGAGCTCGGATGTAGCCTTCCCTCACTCTCCTGTGGCTGCGGCTGCTGGCCTGCAACACTTGCTGTACACAACGCTCTACTCTCTAGGTGTCACGGGCCAGGCAGGGACATGCATGGGGTTGTCCAGGAAAGCTCTGACTTGAACATTGGTGAGGCTGCAGGTAAGAGAGGGCTCACTGCCAGCCTGGATGTTATCCAGATCTATGAGATCAGTGAGGGTCTTGGCACCTAGATTGACTTCAGGAGTCTTCCTGACCCTGAAGGAATCGTCACCAACAGATTCGTCATGCCCAGATCCTCTCATAAGTCTCATATCCAAGATCTTTTTGACTGCCACTCTTCTCTCCTCCTCATCCTTACTGCAGAGCATTGTCTGCAGAACTGCCTCGGGATGAGCATATCAGGAAGATCTCACAGTCTGCTCCACAATCTGAACAACCTTCCTTGGCTGACTCCTCAGGAGCTCAAACTGGAAGAGAACATGCCTCGGACCTTCGGAGAACGATGACTTGACCTTGGTGTTGAACCAATTTGGCAAGTAGACATTCACGATGAATTGGACAATAAGTCTCAGGTTGTGAAGCTGGTTCCCTTTCAGTTTATGATGAGCGACCCAAATTCTGCAGAACCTGAGAGCCGTTGTGAGCCACCTAGAATGTGAGACTGAACCTATCTGCAGGTAAGCAAGTCTATCAGGCATGACCCCAGTTTTGATGGCACTGCAAATCATGTAACCATAGTACTGGTCAGTACTCAGGTCGTCAATGACAGTATGTGCAAGCTCAACGAGTGGAGGGCCAACTGTGATTTTTTCAAAGCTCGGATTTATTTCTAACTCAGTGGCAGAGTCCAGCATCTTGCCAAGAGGACCAGACCATCTGTTGTTTGAAAGAGTCTTGCCATCCAGCTCCTGGATCAGATGTCTGAGTGGCAACTCGTTGGTGTGGAGGTCACAAACAATCCAGACCAGCTTCCTCCCAATCTTCCGCTCTATCCACTGTATGACCCCCCCCTTGCCACCCTGTGTTCGTGTTGGTGCTGTCCCTTCCAATGGCCTGCAGGGTCTGGTCTACGTTCCTCTCTCTGAGCCAGTTCACAATGTTATCTGCCACTATCTCAGCTGGTTTCCTGATGTCATCTTTCTCTGGAGTGAAATGCCACAAATACTTCCCTCCTGGTTCACTGCAGCAGGAGTAGTGTTCCTCCATCACCATGGCAGGGAACAACTTGTCAGAATCTCCAACTTTCATGAACACTTTAGTGTCATCCCTTCTCCCATCAAAGAACAAACAATTGATTCCATTTTCTCTTATCCCCTTATCAAACTCCTCTTCTAGGTTACTGACAAGTTTCTCCTGAGCTCTCCTTACTTTGTTATGATCTATCACCAGGTGAACACCATCAGGTGTTATCAAACCACCGTCAATCCAGGCAGCTGTTGCTATCTCTGCAGTTTCTCTGAGACCAGTGTGGTGTCGCATGCTGGCTAGAGCTATGCTCGGGATATCTTTCCTATTTCGAATCTTATGTCTGGAAGGTTTGGGATCATTATTTTCTGGGTTAGGGACAAAGTCACCATTCTCCTGGTCAGCACTCGGATCAGCCATGGGGAAGTCATTAAACTCTGAATCAGCTTGACTCCAATAATCGGCCTTTTTTACCTCACCCTGGGCCTTCTCAAGTCTCTTTTCCTCGGCAACTCTTCTCCTCTTCTGTCTCTCTGTGGCAGCCTCCTGTCTCTTGGACTCGGGAATATCTTGGCTAGAAATCATGAGAGCCCCTATACTGCCAGTCTTCTCTCTCTTTGCTTTGACAAATGCCAGTTCGATCACAGGAATCTTCAGTTCACGCTTGCAAATACAGGAGATGTGGGCCTCGGATTTACAGTCACGATCGCATCCAAACTCAGGACAGAGAACAATTGGGCACTTGCAAGTAATTATGTCAAATAACTGGTCCAGTTGCTTGGCAAAGCTGTCCTTAACTGCAAGTTTTCCTCTCCCAAGAGAGATATCTCTTGCCTTTTCCCAACTGGCTAGCAGTCTCTCACTAATCTTCTTCTGACTTGTTATGACTGGAGGCTTGAACTGAGCGTTAGCCAGAGTGTACTGTGCCAAGACAGCTTTGGTCATATCACTGGCAATGTCTTTGTTTGTGTAAGTTCTTTGGTTCTTTTCACTGATTTGCCTGATTAAAACACCGTATCTCAAAGCATCTCTCAATGTAGGCAACTCCGACTTCAGGAGCTCTCTCCCAGACCCAAGATAGTGACTGAGATGGCTGGATTTTTGGTTCCTCGTCCTGACACAAGCAGCCATCGCAAATATTATCAACTTATAAATGCATCAGAATCTGAAACAGAAAAAAATATTGTTAGTTGGGTTGTTAAAGAATGAAGTCAGAAAGCAATGTTCACTATTTAGTTGTAATGCACTAATGCAGCTGTACGTTAGATTTTCGATAAATTTCACGCTAAAATTTACCTAGCAAAAGGTTGCAAAATATTGAAACTGAAATTATTTTCTGTTTATATACACTAAAATCTACCAAAAAAGTGATGGGCCATTAGTTTTAGCTGATCTTCCCTCCTATGACACACCCTAATGCCCAAGGTCTTTGTTCTCCGTGGTCTCTCTGGGAGCAGGTGGTGCCATAGTTCCTGCTTGATCCTTTTTTTGGGTGTTGACTCTGGCGGCTTGTTCTGTTATTGTGGTGGATTCATCTTCGCTTGCGTCTTCCATCGATTCTTCCTCGCTTGCTGGCTCAGGTTGTATACCTGAGGTAATCTGTTCTTGAGTTGATGGTATTTGAGTTGCAGTGCTCTCTGATTTGTAAATGAAGTTGAAAATTTCAGTAGAAGGCACATCGTTTGGGAATTCCATATCTGGCAGGTTGTTGGCGGCGAACATGTCCCTTGCTACCTTGGCAAAAGTTCCAGGTCTGGCTATATTCATGATGTGGGCGTGGATTATGGAGGTCATTATTTTTACGGAAAGATTATTTCCAAGCTGAAGCAAAATAGGTTGGTTTGCGGGGAGTGGTGTGGCGACTTTTTCGAGGATCTTTGTCGTTTCTCTGGTTAGTTTTGTCACAGCTGAATATGTCTTGTTTTGCTGTTCCTGTGTCTTCTCCCTCGCCTTCTCCTTCTTTTGGTTGACTATTGCTTTTCGTATGGGGCAGCGAGTAGCCAGTGTTCTATGATCTCCTTCGCAGTTTAGGCATTTGGGATTATCTTTGTTTTTGCACTCTCTGAAGGTGTGCCCCTTATTCCCGCATTCTGAGCAGTGCTTGGTGTCCTTGTTAGGGCAGTCTGTAGCCATGTGTGAATATTGGTAACAATTCCAGCATGGAATGATGGGGAAGAATTCCTCCTGCTCCACCAGTCCCTCCTGGATTGCTTTTTGGGCCATGGCTATTTCCGTGAATCGAATTTTGAGCATGGATGGCAGTTTGGGCAGCTTGACCACTTCCTCCACTTTGGTCCATTCGTTTTTGTCTTCTATATCAGATACCAACTGCTGTTCACTTGATTCTTCGGTGATTGCTTTATCTAGTCGTTTGACCACAATTGATTTCCTCGCTCGGAGTTGAGGAGGGACAGCAACTTCAAATTTTGCTGACTTGAGTTTCCTTGTGCTGTCGTTCGATAAGAGTAAGTCGACATCATTCTCAGTCAGGCACAGGGCGATGAAGGAGTCCTTGGTCGTGATGAGGTTGGATATTTTGATGAGTAGGGTTGCAGTGAGGAGTCTTGCCAATTTGGTTTTTCTCTCGTCAGTCACGCCCCCTTCATGGGAGCGTATCCGTACCCGGTGTGCCCTCATTCCAGAGAGTATGTGGTGGACATGCCACCCTTGCGTGGTTTGAGATTGGAGACCTACCTATTCCAGGACAGGAGTTTGTTACAGGAATTACAACACTCCCCACCGCCACTTGTTGGTCGAGTGGTCGTAGATTGGTTTCCGCAACTCTGTCCTGGAAGCCCCGTCAGGGGATCCTACTTCCCTAGTGTTAATGAATGCTCACTTATAGACGTGAGCTAGTGTACCTAATTAGTGGGGGGGTAGGGATTCAGGATTGCGACCCCCTTCCCAGGTGGACCCGCACGATCACGGTTACCTAGGAAGGGTCGGCGGAGGGATGGGTAGTGCTCCTGCCCCCTTTCTTGTTCACAATCTCCTACAATGGAGGTGAACAGTTACAGGGGGGCCCAAGGACGAATACACCTTAGGGTGCAGGTCCCCAGGCCAGAGCGAAAAAGAAGGAAGAAAAGAGGAAGAATAGCCACTGGTGTAAGTAGCATGGGTGGGGTCGCGGTAGAAGTCCGCTGCAAGAAGCCGTTGCAGAGCACCCAATCAGGGCCGCCTTTGATCAGGAGTCACCCCTGATCAGTGGAGAGGCACAGAAAGGGCGTTGTCTGGAACAAGCTTCCCACGTGTCAAAGTGATGGTTAGTGAGGTGGTCGTTTAAGTTCAGTTCGTCAACGGTAAGAGATAGGCTGGCTGGCTTGGCAGTGAGGGGTCTAGAGAGACGTCCATTCACAACGAAGGCTGGCTGGCGAGTGAAAAAAGACAAAAGCTCGAGTTGTTGTTGTTGTTGTAGAGATTGTCGGACCGTAGTCCGACACGGGCCTTTGCCTGTAGGCGGCCCGTTTGGTGGTTCCGGCTGGAGCTCCAGGAGCAGCCAGACCGGATTTGGGATTGGAGGTGGTCCCACCTGCAGATTGGAGGGATACTGCAGGTTGCAAGTGTGAGCAGACCCCCGATCAGTGGACGCTTACCACCAACCCCCACTCTTGGACGTGGTCAGTTTCGGAGTGGCGCGCCCCCCGAACTGGGGTCCGCACTTGCTGGGAGAGGATGCTTTCTAAGCTATCTGGGTGGTGGGTATCGTGTGATGACCCGGAGTAGGTGGTGAATGTGGTCTGTATGGGCCTTTCGGGTTAGAGTGGCCGCTGGTGTTGTGTGTGTTTCTTGGGAGATTTGAGTTCTGTTTCGGAGGCTTTGTGTGACCTCGCAATCGAGGAGATAGTGTTCAAGTGGGTTGGCTGCTGGCTCCTGACAGTAGGTGCATTCCATGACGTCATTTCCGATCATCTGCCAGGAGCACTTGTACCCTAGTCGTAGTCGATGAAGGCTGACTTGGGTTTGTCTTGGAGTTTTCTTGTCAGCGAAAGGTGGTTCCCCTTTTGTGGCCGCCAGGTACCATTTGGTTGATTGGGAACCAGCGTTGAGTGCGTGAAGGAAGCTCTTTTTGATGTGGAGCTTGCTAGTCTTTCTGAGGTGATTCTTGATCTGTTGCACGCTTGCTGGAACTTGGATGTGTACGCTACTAGAACGTGTAGCTGCCTTGGCTGCTTCGTCTGCCACGTCGTTTCCTCCGATCCCTACATGACTGGGAATCCAGTGTAAGACGACTGGTCGGTTTTGGCTTTGGAATTCCTGTAGCTGTGCGAGGATCGAGGTGATGATGTGGACGTTGTCTCTTGGTTGACTGTGTTGCAGCGCCTGCATGGCCGATTTCGAGTCCGTGTGAATTATGACGGACTTGTTGTGTTGTGTTGCAGCGTGTTGTAGGGCCTTTGAGATTGCTACCAGTTCTGTTTGTAGGGTGGAGCAGTCATTGGAAAGTCTCCATTGGAGGGTCTGACCTTGGGTGTAGAAGGCCGCTCCGGATCTATGATGTTTTGGGTCCACCGAGCCGTCTGTGAAGTATGATGCTGCATCAGCCGGTGTCTCGGTGGCTATGGCTTCGAGAGTTATTTTTTTGAGGTCCTCCTTCTGGAGGTTGGCTTTACTATCGCCTAGGTCGGTGAATTTGAGTGTGGCTGGTGGAGGGCTCCATGGTGGAGGAACAGCGTAACCATTGTCTCGTGTGTCTTGGTTGTTCTTGACGAGTGTTTCTGCTTGCAGGTGTCGGATGACCTCGCTTGCCTCGTGCGACCAGGTGGCCCCTCGCACTCTGTGGTCGAGGTGGAGGGAGGCACTGATTCGAATCTTGGCAACTGTGGGCTTGTCTGCTCTACAGATTTTGGCGAGGAGACCGGCTGTCACCTGCTTGACTCGTACTGCCAGGGGCGGTAGCTCGGTTTCCATTTGCAGATTCAAATTCTGGTCCACATGGGTGCTCCGAGCATGGTCCTGAGAGCATTGTTTTGGATGACTTCTAGCTTAGCTATTTGGTCTTCTCTCAGTCCAATGAGTGCTGGAGCACTGTAATCTACCAGCGATCTGATGGCGGCTGTGTAGTAGGCTTTGAGCACATGAAGGTTTGCTCCTGCGGATTTGCTGGTGAGCGACCTCATTATATTGTGTCTGCTCTTCGTCCTGTGCCTGAGATACTCGAGTTGCGGCTTGAAGGTGAGTTTCTGGTCAAACCAGATTCCAAGACACTGGTGGGCGTTGGTCCAGACTACCGGCGTGTTTTGTATGGAGAGCATCTTGTCTGGTGTGTCTGTGCAGATGGCCATCGCTTTCGACTTGGCTGGATTTATCTTGAGTCCAAGTCTGTTGCACTCCTCTTCTATAAGTTGGGGTGCGTGTTGCGTGTTGGCTAGTCTGTTCGATCCTCTTACTATAAGCTGTAAGTCGTCTGCATAGCATAGGAGCTTGGCTGTTTGTCTGAAGGGAAGTTTGACTAGATTTCCATCAGGACATTGAACAGCATTGGACTGAGGATGCCTCCTTGTGGGGTTCCGTTTTCGTGGACCCTGTAGCTTGAGGTTGCTCCCTGAAAGCGTACTCGTGCTTCTCTCTGTGTGAGGTAGTTCTGGATCCACCCCAGCAACCTTCCTTTGACGCCTTTTTTAGCGAGCGTAGTTGTAATGGCCAATGGATTTGCTAGTTCGAAGGCTTTCTCCAGGTCGAGGAAGACCACCAGAGCTGGTTTGTTGTCCACTGTGCTGAGTATCTCGGCGATGTTGTTGCCTGTGCCGGTGTTCTCGGTGTAAGCAAAGATGTGAGGGTGTGGGCTGCCTACTTTCCACTTGAGTCGGTTGAGAGCCATTCTTTCTCCCGTCTTCGCTATGCAGCTGAGAAGGGAGATGGGCCTCGGTTTGTCTGGTTCTCTGGGCTTCGGAATGGGCTGTATATCTGCCTTCTTCCATTCCGGTGGGAGTCTTTGTGCTGTCCACGAAGCATTGATGGCTTGCAGCAGAGCCTCGTGTCCGGCTGTACCGGCATGAGAAAGCATGGAGTAGGTTATCCTGTCGGCCCCTGGAGCTGTATCCTTGCTTCGTTTTAGCGACTTCTGGAGTTCTTGCTGGTTGAATGGTCTGTCAGTGTCATCTTCACTGTTGCAGGCCTCTTCGATCATCTGGAGTCTGACCTGTCGCAGACGCCGTTTTGTCTCCTCCGCCTGTCTCGGGAGGTTCTTCGTTGCTGCTCGGTCAGAGAACAGTTTTGCAAGTCTCTCGGCTTCCTCTTCTGGGTTGGGATGAGTTGGTGGTGGTGGTGTTGCCTTCCCAGATGCCCTTCGGATCTGGGCCCACATCTTGCCAAGGGAGGTGTGCTCGTTCAGTTCGGAGCACCACTTGAGCCAGCTTACGTTTTTAATTTCTTCCTTCTCTTCCCTGGTATCCTTAACTATGACTTGCAGGAGATGTCTGTTTGTTGCCGTGGGATGTCTCCTGTAGTTTCTTCGGGCCATGTTCACTCTGTGGTTGAGTTCTTTCACCCTGGGACAGTAGTACCAGTAATCATTGTACTGTCTTGATGTGGGTTTTGTTTTTGGGATAGCCTCTTCTGCCGCTAGGTGAAACGCCTCGACCAATTGGTGGTGGAGGGTTGTCTCATCCGCGGGTGCTGCGCCGGCCGGCTGTGATTTTTCGCGCCACTTAGCCAGGTGTTTCTTAAAGAGTCCCCAGTCTGCCTTTTGGGTATTGTATCTCCATCTCGGGGGGGGTGGAGTGGGGAGTTTGTTCACCTTCAGCGTTGTTAGGGTGGCGAATTGGTCGCTGGTCAGCGTGGGGTGTAGCTGCCAGGAGGCCGAAGGCTCTAGTGCACTGGAGACGAAGGTTAGATCTAGCCTTCCTCCCCTAGTGTGGGTGGGCTCTCCGGTATTCAGGAGGCAGATCTCGGGTGTATCTTGAAAGGTGGTGTATAGGTGTAGGCCATCTTCATTTGTGGGGCTTACCGAGCTTAGGAAGGGATGATGTGCGTTGTGAATCCCCTCCTATGAGTGTGGCGTGGTCAGCGGCCGAAGCAAATAATTGAGTCACCTCCAGTGAGCCCCTTGGGTTCCTGTAGATGTTGTGAACAGTTAATTCCCGTTCTTGGAGGGTTACTTTGACGGCCTGTGTCTCGATGTTTTCCCCACATGGAAATTGCTGCGTGACCTCCCGTGCCCCCACAAAAATACATATTGCACAGTGACTCACTCTTATATATATATATATATATATATATATATATATATATATATATATATATATATATATATATATATATATATATATATATATATATATATATATATTAATAATAATAATGTGATTACCCTCCCAGCTATATCAGCCAGGAAGAAGTAATTGAACCACCTCCTGCCTCAGTATACACATTTCTACATAAAACATTACTAGAGGAATAAAGATGAGAGTGACCAACCAGCTCCACTAAGAACCTGGCAGGCCTCTCCATACAGTGTACCTTTAGACTAACACAACTAACACTTAACTAACACCTCCAAAAAAAAAATAAAATAAAAAAAATAAAAAATGTGACTACCCTCCCAGTTACACAAGGACCTGGGCAGGCTCACTAACTCCAACAATAACAAATAATAATAATAAGCAGCATTATATAAATAAACCAATATTAATACAAAGGTCTGATGACCCAAGGGAGCAGAACAAAGACAAAACACCAATAAGAAAGATGAAGCGATCTGGTTGAGCCCAGATTCTTTCTACTCCTACTGTATTTCAGTTTCACCACTTTTCCCTCAACTCCTAATAATCTTCTTTCACCTCTTAACTAAAGACTTCGTATCGTATCGGTTCTTGTAGATGTTGTGAACAGTTAATTCCCGTTCTTGGAGGGTTACTTTGACGGCCTGTGTCTCGATGTTTTCCCCACATGGAAATTGCTGCGTGACATCGGCGGAGGGTATGCTTGACTTGACCAAGATCATACATCCTCTTGTTGACGCCTGCGTGAAATGCCTCCTGTATGTCTTGTAACCGCTGAATTTGAAACAGTGGTGTTCTTGTAGAAGTGTTTCTTGTAGGAGTATGATGTCAAGCTTGTCCTTGGCTGCTGCTTCTTGTAGGAGGTATTTCTTGTTTTTGATGCCCTGAGCATTCCATGTAAGAATGTTCAGGGTGCTGATGTTTTCCACCACTGTTTCATCGGGGACTTCTGGTGGTTCTCGATGGAGATGTCCAAGCTCGATTCCAACTGGATCAGGTTCATATCTTCGTGTTCTGTGGTTTTTGCCTTCTGGGCCGTGGTTCGGTTCAGGGGAGTTGAAACGTCCAGTTTCTTTCTGGGAGCTGTCGGTATCTTGGGAGCTGTCGGTGTCTTGGGTTCTCTGGTGGCCTTCTTCGGTGTAGAGTGTGCCTCGGCTGTTACTCGTGTGCGGACCGGCGTGGCTTCCTCCACTGAGGTGGCTGGAGCTGTGGCGACTTGCCCGAGGACGCTCCCCATGAGTATTTGGAGCTGTGTGGGTTGGATCTTGTGGCCCAGTAGTCCGGCTAGGCCCTCCGCGAAGGTCGTCAGTACATTGGCTAGGTCTGATATGTGTATCATTCCTTCTGGTGCCTTGGTGTGTGCTTCTTTTGTCTTTCTCGTGGTTGTCGTTCTCTGCTGCTTGGGTGGCTGAGGTGTGGCTGTAGTGAGGCCAGGAAACTGGGCTGCACTTTGGGTGTTGACTGGCTGAGGAGGTTGTCTTTGTTGTTTTGGCCTTTGGGTTCCCCACACGAAGGTACTTGGTGGGGCTGGTGTGTAGGCGGTGGGGGCCGGTCTTGCTGCTGGTCGGTTTGCCTGGACCCTCTTTGTTCTCTCGGAGCCAATCAGCGCCTAGCCAGACTTGCCAACTGTACTCAGTGTGCTGTCAACTGTCATCAGTACACACACCGGACGTTAGCACCATATTTGTGGATTATTACGCAAAACTGAGTTACAGGTAGAGTAAAGAAGGACCGAGGAAGTGTATACGGTATGAGGACAAGTGAAATTTTTTTTGTTTTTGTTTTTTAACGGGGAACAGCCCACCCGGACACAGGTCATAGACCCACAGTGGGGCCTGGAAGGGGGGCGGAGGAGTAAGAGGAGAAAGAAATTAA